>NC_083630.1:12061205-12101205 GCF_963584025.1 Labrus mixtus
ACCTCTCTTTAGTTTTTTTACACTTTTATGGAAGTCAGACTGGCACACATTTAATCATTCTACAGGAAGAGAATCAATCAGATATGAAACTTTAAATAATCAGGTCTCTGCTTTTTCACATATTTCTTGTCAGTGGAGAGGGAAAAACATGTACGAATATGGACTAAACAACACTGTGATTTTACATCCCCAAAAACGAGGATTTATTTTGGATCCTCAGGCGTACACATGGGGCTCAAACTGCCTCGACGCCCGACAGTACGCTGACATGCTGACAAAGTGTTTCTGATGCAAAGAGTTTAATCCAATTACAGCATTTCCCAAATAAGGACCACGGAGTGGAGGGTGGGGTTAGAGGGAGGAGAGCGAGGGTGGAGCCTCAGATCAGGTCTATCGCAAAGAACAAAATGGCCGACTGTTTAGGTAGCTAAAAAGTATTTTTTGAATTTTTTTTTAAAGGCACGAGGAAAGCATGTGACATCCACACAACGTATTCAAGTCACAGGAAGCAGCTCTGCTCCAAATGTGTAGTAAGAGCAGAAGTTTCAGGAGCGTTGTCTTTTCTGGTGAAGGTTTAAATGCAGATATACATTTTACATAAATCTTACTTCACTTGAAACATCATTTTTTGAACTTTATAACTGAAAAGATCAATTATGAGAAGCACCTAAGTAAATGGGCAAAAACTGAAAAATAGTTCTGAAAAATAAAAATCAAGAACACCAAAAATGTTCAAAAGTTGCAGCCTTGTGAAGTAATCCTTATCAAATTTCTAACATTTAGTGTTGGAAATAAAACTAGAAAATAAACTTGAGAGGTTTAATAAAATAATTAAATCTAGTAAACATCTTGGAAATTCCCACCCCTGTTTAATGTTACGTTTGTGTACCATCTGTCTGCACTCTCTCACTTACTTAAACGACTTCAGATCTCTTTCTAGACCACCCCCTCTTTCTTCCTCCTCCTCGTTCTCCCCTCAGTGCCATAATCCGGCCCCCTTTTCCCATCAACATTCATTTTTCATTTTCATTCATTTTTCATTCAAAGTCTCTCTCGTGCTCCCTTTTCTCTATCCCGGGCTGATAGCCAATAACAGTAGGCCGGGAGTCTCTTAGCGGATTGAAAGTAGTAAATGGTCTCTGTCACACACACACACACACACACACACACACACACACACTGAGGGATGCCTGTTGTTGGCGTCCTTTCTTGAGTTGCATAATTTCTGCAGGCTCGATTCTGACTGAGTGTGTTTCCTTGATTCTGTGTGTGTGTGTGTGTGTGTGTGTGTGTGTGTGTGTGTGTGTGTGTGTGTGTGTGTGTGTGTGTGTGTGTGTGTGTGTGTATTTAAGATGCCCTAAGCCCTGATTCACACTTTACAAACCAACACACATGGTTTTAACAATCTGGAGCGGCAGGAAATAAAACAAAAAACAAAACCTTCCTTCTCTATTAAAGTCTTCCTCACGCTGACTTTCTGATGCCCTCTTTCTGTCCCTTTCTCCTACTCACACACACAAATACACACAAACACGTACACACACAGCTACAGCTTAAAATCATCTATACATGCCGCAAACAGGCGTGATATCCCATGCTTCCCTGGGCCTCCCTTCTTCTATAATATGTGCCAAACAGAGAAAAGCGGGCAAGATGAAGGCCAGGCCAGCAAATTCACCCCCTCCAAACACACATCGACACATCACACACACATTGGCCTGATCTCCCCCCCCCCTTCTTCTATCCCTCCATCCCTACTGTGGTGCTTGTCAGATGTCATTACATCACAGGACAACGGAGGGAGAAAAAGAGAAATGGATGGGGACAGAGAGGAGGAAGGTCGAGGGTGAGAGAAAGTGTGTGTGAGAAAAAGAGAGAGAGAGAGGTGGTAAGTGGACACAGGAGGACAAAAAATGGAGCTGGGTGGACAGAGACAGAGCGTGGTCTTTAGAGGGGGTTTAAAAGAATGGACACTGGGGTCAGTGATTGAAGATGAGGTTTTTTTTCTTCTTCTTTTTGTGAAATGAGGCGCAGTGATCAGTGGACGAGTTGGACTGATTGAATTAGAGTCAATGTCTTCACTTTTGAAAATCAGTGAATGTAAGCCAACAGGATTCACCAAAAACTGTAACACTCTGAAGAAAAACATAAAATAATGTAATACTATTACTAACCCCCATCATTGATCTGGATTAACTAGCTGAACTGCCGCTTTAACATCTGATTATTAAATAGTATTAGACACAAAACCAAACAAAGTTAAAATAAACTAATTGTCTGTAAAAAAAATACCCCAAACATTTCAAATGAATCCATCAAAAGGAGGTTTCTCTAATACAGGCACCAAGGTTACAGTCATGAACTTAATGAAGAGAGAAAGAGTGTTTCCCCACGATGCCCAGAAGTCTTTTTTTTATCTGACTGATCAGACTGAGTGTGTATTACCATCAAATGTTGCATTGTGTTTTTTTTTTTAGAAAATAATTATATTGGACACTACATTTTCCTACTTCAATTAAAATGATGGGTTTCCATTTTTCCCTGTGTGTAATTCTGCAGCACATTTCTGAACATTTACCGTTATAGAGATGCACTAACTTTAAATCAGACACAAATACAGACCATAATAACTAAGGGCAAATCCATTTGGCATGAGAATCACAGGTGTTACCATCTCTTGTTTAATTAGAAAAATAATATAAATTAAATTATCATGATATTAATATTTGTTCCTAGTTAAGCATGAAAGCCCTCCACAGGTAAGCAGCGCTCACACTGCAGCAGGAAGTCACCTGAATCTGATTTTTTGCACCTGCGCGACTCATTTTTTTTATGACCATGGGAACAGCACAAGTCTCATGGAATCAGATCTTTTCAAATCAGATCTGAGACACTTTTTAATACATGGATTCCCACAGGAGTCGGATGCAGGCCACGTTTTAAAAGCAATGTGAACAGCCAAACAAAAAAAAAAAATCTGATCCGAGCGAAAAATCTGAATCGAGCGTTAAGGCTTGCAGTGTGAACGCAGCCCTAGAGTAACTTAATGAGAAAACAGAATCAACACAAGGTCAGGACACACACATTTCACACATAATTAACATGCAGTGGATTAATAATAGTGCTGAGAGATTTGGTGCGGAAGACGCCTAATTAATGTGCTTTGGTTTATTTGTGTTCCCACAGGTTATCTGCACTTAAGCTCAAAGACGCCAGAGATGTGTGTGAATTGACAGATGAAGTGTTTGTGTGTGTGTGTGTGTGTGTGTGTGTGTGTGTGTGTGTGTTTAGTCTCACATGTGGGGAGGCTGTGCTGGTTAGCGGCGCGGTGGCAGTGAACGGAGAGGGAGGGGCCAGCGAAGGTGTGGGCTGCTGTTGCTGTGACAACTCAGAAGTGGCTCCACCCACAGCGACAGCTCCCGTCCCTGACGACGACGCATCCGCACAAGAGAAAACACCACCTGTGGAAAAATCAGAGGGAACAGTAAATATTTCATCATTTTTAAAAAAAATACCTTGAATGAACAGTTTCTGACAGATTGATATTAAAGACACACGATTATAACGGAGGAAAATTAAAGGAGTAAATAAAAAGTGAATGACGGTTGATGTAGCTGTTTCAGGGTCCTGGTATTGTGCAAAGAAGGTTCACTGTTACGGCTTCGTACAACACTAATAATTAAGAATTCATGTTAAAGTAGCATCTGTGAAACACTGGTTGCTGCAAAACATACCTTTATAAACCTTATTGTTCACTAAATGCATTTTGTAATAGTGAAAAAGCTGTGGATGTTTCTTCATGTAATATCCCCGTCACTTCCTGTACAAGTTGAACTCATCCATTTAAAACGACCAATGACGACTTTTCAATTAAACACATTTCACCTGCAGCCGTATTTACCATTTTCCTGGTGTCTTTTGTTTCTTAGATGAAAGTAATATAATATAAAATTCTAAAAAACAGCACAAGTCCATGCAGACAAAATGCCATTGTTAGAGCATGGATCATTAACAGGGAACATGAACAAAAGTTGCAACATTTTTGGCTTAATACACTGAGTGAATTATTATGAATTAGACAATAACTGTAATACATTATTAAGATCATAGAACTGCCTGAGTATGTCATCAAGTCATTCATTAATTTCACATTAGTTAAAAAGTTGATATAAACTTGTGACGTGTGTAGGCACTGAAAAGCTGACACTAAGTGGAGAAGTCTAATCATTCAGATTAGAGTTTATCATTATGAGCAGAGGAGGACAATACATTCTCTGTTCATTTTTGCTCTTCAAACACATTTAGATAAAACATGTTATTTTATTTACTAATTCATGAATGAAAATTTTGTAGCGAAAAAATACAGTGGTTGTAACTAACCCACTTAAATATATTGCTCCGTTTTCACACACCCACACGCATGCTCCATTCACTTATCTCTTAGCTCTCTCTCTCCCTCCCTTCCCTCACCCCTGTGCTCGCCCACTAACCACGGATAAGCCCTGCCCCTGCCCCCCTTTGACCCCAGCAGAGGAGGAGGAGGGGTGGAGGGCCCCTCAGCCCCACAAAAGCCTGAATGGCTCAGGGCAGCAACACATTCACAAGGGGAACAAGAGATCTTTGTGAAAGGAGGGGAGGGGTGGAGGGAGAGAGAGGGAGAGCACGAGAGAGAGACATAGGAACACTACATGGCCCTACATACTATTTATAACGCTTTGTAATATGCACCAGAAAAATTGATACCCAAAGCAGGGCTGCAGTGACTCAGGGGGCACAAGCTGCTGCGAGATTTTTAGCAGCTGGATTAGAGGCCAAACCAACAGTTTATCAGAGTTTAGCTGGAAACGAGTCGCACACAAAGGGATGGTGCAGAAACAGTACCAGTAACAGCAGATACAACAATGAGCTTCATTTTATGAAATGTTTCATTTCTTATATATGAACGGAGAGATTATTTAAATGGCTCAAGAGCAATGCATGGCTTGAAAAAAAAAAATAATAATAATACAATTTTGTTTTTTTATTAATTTAAAAAATTAATCAATCAATTTCCATCGAGTTTCCACAATTTGATTTTGCCCTGCAGCTACTTTTTAAGCGTGCAGGAAATATAAGAGGGAGTTAAAATGTGAACGCTTTTCATAAACATTTTTAAGTTCTATTTCATAAATGTGTTTTTTTTTTCTGCCTTCTGACTTTTTAAAAATACATATTGTCATTTATAGTTGAAATCTTTCTTTCTCCAAATATAGTTATTTTCAGGTTTGTGCTTAAAATTGGCTGACATGCTCAACAAAAGAATCTGCTATTCTTCAAAGAAATTCAAAAACCTGACGAATAGATGTCGGCATACAAACAATCTTTCTAATTCTGGTGGGAAAAATATTACAAAGAATAGATTCAAACTAAAAGAAACCATTTTTTAAGTTTTTTTAAATTGTGTCTGGATAGAAAGAGAAGAGACAGAGCAATACCACACACACACACACACACACACACACACACACACACACAAACATGAGCCCACAAAACTTCTACCCTGTCCATGTGATCAATAACATTAAGCCCCTGAAGCACAACTGCCTCCACTGCTCGACCTTCCTGCTCCTTTTCCCTTCCTGCCCAGAACGTCTGCTCGGTAAGCCTCAAAAATATCCACCTTGATTAATTCAAGATGGAATTATCTCCATAGGAAATCCACGGTGTCTATTTAGAGAGGGTTAATACAATGTGAAAACAAAGTGGATGACATCATACATGACCATTATTAACTAGTTAATCAGAGTTTTGACTCAAAGCTACCTAAGAAGCCGAATGCTGGAGCCCTCTGCTTGTTTTCTTTTTTCCCGCTGCAGACGGTTTAATCATGTTTTTAAAACAGAAGACGGAGACAAACAGTGCATACCATCGCAGCAAACAAAAGACATCTATCATTCTACCATCAAAGACAAACAGAAATGTATTCAAACATAAAAGCTATGTGTAGAGGTAGAAAACCACATTAGGAGACAGTCAATGTAAATGATTGTATGTGGCTGAGCTTGTCCATGTGTGTGTGTGTGTGTGTGTGTGTGTGTGTGTGTGTGTGTGTGTGTGTGTGTTTGCATTTCTCCCAAACCCTATGTAAGATTTTTACAGGCTGATAAAGCAACATCACTACCAATTTGAAAAGACAAACAAATTCAAGCGTCTCTGTTATTCTGAGTCGTTAGAGGGTTTTAAAAAAAAATTAGATTCAGGCTACAAACTCAGCAGTGACCAGCGTCGTGTTAGTCAGACTCAAAATATTCACTTTCCTGAAGCATTTCTTTGGCACGGTGTGATGCTAAAGAACACACACTTATTTTCTTTTGTACATGAAAGAGCTGTCAATATGAAATTGTTTGCGAACCAATTTTCAGATTTTTTGGTTTTGAGGTTTTCTGAATGTGTGTGTGTGTGTGTGTGTGTGGGTGCCTGTGAGAGTGTGTGTGTGGATATGCACATGCGTTGTTTTTCTCTTTAGCTACAAGTGTTTAATAATCTGTGTATTTGTGTTCCATTGTTAACACTTTGTAAATATAGTGATTCAAACTAAATTGCAGAACACAAAAAATGTAAAGCTAAATTTAAAATAGAAAAAAAGTGAGATTGTGAACAAAGCATTTTTTTTGAAGTATCAATAAATCTCCAATTAACCTTTTCAAATGCAGGAAATGTTTTATTCTGGACAGATGAAAATATGTGTTTCCACCTAATAACTTCTAATACAGTAAGGCTGAATTATATATATGATATATCAGATATATTTGATGACTAACCGAGTAGCTTAATTTAAATTCAAATGAAATGCATTTCACTGAATATCTCTCTGGTTTTCACAACTTCACATCACATTTTATTTTTGCAGTGAGCGCAAGAGGCTGATAATTATGATTTGACTTTAAAAAGGAAAAAAGTCTCAGCTCAGGGTATTACAAATATAAATAAAATATTGGCAATGAAAGCAGGAATAAGCACAAATAAGCATCTCATGGGTTGTTTTTTTTTCACACACACACACACACACACACACACACACACACACACACACACACACACACACACACACACACACACACACACACACACACACACACACACACACACACACACACACACACACACACACACACACACACACACACACACACACACACACACACACACACACACACACACACACACACACACACACACACACACACACACACACACACACTGACTGAACTGAACTGAATACATTCACGTCCACCAGGCATCTTTCCTCCCCCACACATGAAAAGCACTGCACTCTACCAGCTTGTCCGTCCCATCAGTGACCCCCCTGCCGTCAAACATTAACCTAACCAAAATCTAACCCCCTACCTCCATCTCTCCAACCTCACACACATATCTATCAGGCTAACTATCTATCTATCAGCGCAGTGGAGTCAGCAGACAGGATGGAGGGAGGGGGGGTAAACGTCAAGATCCTCCCCATTACTGCCCTGCATTAACCCTTGGCTAAATATTTACAGTAGTAAGGAGAACACACGCTCACCAGACAGACACATACATTTAACACACAGCCATTCATAACCACCACTGTTTTGTTTTCCCTATCTGCTTTCACCAGCTGCGGTCAGAAATGCCGCCAATGCTGCAGGGAAAAGCACCAAAAAACTGAGATGGACGTGGAATCACAAACAAAATTATCCTCAACCACCACGGCTGCAAAAAATTATATTCAGAGCGTTTACAACACCAGACCTCAGGTCTGAATTATTGTCTAATGCTTAAAGCTGTAAAACTATAAAATATCCAACAAAGACTTTGACAAGGTTTGAAAGCATGATGAGTATCATATGTATTTATGGTAAGACAATATTTGGGTCTAGAATGAATTTCTGTAAATTCACACTTCAGCCTTTAAATACAGGGTAATATTTCAAAAACTAAATCTGGGTTGAAGCCACATTGCCATGAAATAACTTTATCTATGCACCTGAAGGCAAATGCAAGCACACAAAAACAACATCAGTCTTCTATTGTTTCAAGTGATTTAAGTTTATACCTATACAATAATTTTTAAATGAAGCTTAAATAAGTCAGTAAAACCATAGCAGGCATTTAATATTAGATTAGAATTAGTCTGTTGTTACACACTCACTCAGCAACCACAATAAACTCATACTTTATAAACAACACTACAGTCAACTATAATGTATTTAATAGATGCTCCGATGGTTTCAATGTTAATATGTCATATATTTTAACAATCACTGATTTGAAGATTTCACAAAAAAGACATTTTACAGATGTTATAAATCATTCTTAAAAGAGAATTTTGAATTGTGCAGTCTTATTTTAGAATTCAAAAAGAGCCACAAATACAAAAGGCCCAGTAAAATACAAAGAGACATGAGGTCTCTAATTCAAGAAACGTTGTGAAAACTATTAACACCGGAACAAATCAGAATCAGATCTGCTGATCCTAATGATTAGTATGGATATTGGTTTAATTAGAAAAATTAACTTCTTAATTTTCATCAGGAATTGGAACAGTGCAAACATACGTACACATGCAGCTTCATAAAGCATCAACAGGTGAGACGAGGAAGCAACAGACTGCAGGTAAGAGAGAGCAGCAGAGCGGCAGGAAAGAGAAACAAAAGGGTGGTAATTCTACGAGAAAGGGGAGATGTGGGCTCTGTAGGGGCTGTACTGAGCCATTTCCATCAGCAGAGGGGAACTCCAAAGCATAAAGACAGTTGCCAAGCAACTGAACACGATGGAGAAAAAAAAAAAAAACATACCGGCCGCTTCCACGTGTGAGCAAATAACACATGGACCCCGCACTCTGACACACATACACAGGCACACACATGCAAGCACACAGGGAGCCAATTACAAAGGTGTGTCAAATCCTTGCCATTTGTGATTGGTAATGTAAATACTTTGCTGCACAGAGGCGATCCTCAAACATGTGAAGGCTGGGCAGCTCCACAAGTCAGGAGCTCGACATGAGGAACAAAACAACTGCTGCAACAAAGCCACGCACAATCCACTTCCCTTTTAATATTTTTCATCACTACGGTGAGCACAAAGGGACACACCTGTTTGACTAACTAATTCATGAATAAAACCAGCCTGTTTCCTCATTTAAGCTGCCAACTACATTTATGGTAATTTGCTCATCAGAACAAAATTATAAGGATACATTTCTAAACGGGGGGTCTGAGAGTAATTCTCACGATGAGATCTGTGAGGACATTGTTGTGTTTTGTGTGTTAACGTGCTGTGTCCTCCTCACCTGGACCAGTGGTTGTGGAGCCGCAGTTTTGTAGACTCCCATTCCTGAGGAGTGATGGGGACTTCTGAATCCCACCACTGACCCCCATGACCCCCAGCCCCCTCTCTACTCCTCCTCCCACCACCCCCAGCCCTAATCCACTGCTGGAAACCAAGCCTGGCCGGCCTGAGAGCGTTGAGGATGTAGAGGTGGCAGGGGAGGCAGTGGAGGAGGAGGTGTTGGCAGTGGAGGAGGCGGCGAGAGTCAGGGAGGGAGCCGGCTCCAAAGGCTTCACATCAGTGGCAAAGCAAGGTCCAAATCTGTTTCGCCAGTTGCCCTTCTTTTTCTTTTTCACCCCGTCCTCCCCTCCTCCGGCGGCGGCTCCTCCGATCCCCGGCCCTGAGCTGGAGGGCGGGGGCCGTTTGTAGCCAGTGGACCCACTGAGGCTTGTCGTCTCGCTCGTTGTGTGACTGTGGGAATTCTCATACAGCTTCCCGCCCACTGAAATGATAAGAAAGCAGAACGGAATATTTAAGTGTAGAGCCTGCAGTCTCTAGGTGTTTTGTTTTTGTTGGTTGGCCTCAAATCCATCAAAGGATCTACTTTAGGAGGAAAGCACATTCTGTTTGATTATTTCTTTTATAAATAGGGATTCAAACTAAACGTAACTCTAATTATGTTCTGTTCCGTCTGAAGAGCACTCCAATGACGTGCTGTTTACTATCATTGAAGTCTTTTTTCCCCCAGAAGAAAGCAAGAAAATATTCACATTTCCAGGATTTTGTACTCTTCATTTGTAGACATTTATTTGTCATTTTGTGAAATGAATGGCAGACAGATCTCGAGCGATTAAGTTGCAGGATCTGGAAAAACTGGCACAGCAGAGGTCGAGATATCCAGATTTTATGGTCTAAAAATGGGACAAGCTAAAAAAAAAAATTACTGGATCCTACACTCCCTAGAATATAGCATGTCTAGTGTCCCTAGTTAAACCCTCCATACTTATTCCAAGGTTTAACAAGTGGCATGTGATAGGACCTTAAGAAGAGTATTCATATATTTTCATTGTTAAATTAGTGGAGAATCTGAAATAAAACCTGCTCTATAATAATGCTAAAAACGTCATTAGAACATGATTTTAACTGTATACCTCTGTTCCTTAAAAAGGCGGGTTATTCCTCTGTAAATTGCATCTCACAAACATTCCTTTAAAACTATGGCATTGATGATTCAACAAGAGTTTCAGACTTGACCGAAAGACAAAAAATGTTTAAATAAGGCTAGAAGTGACCATTATCATTTGGTACCTGCAGATGCTGTAGTGGCGGACATAAGAGAACCAAAAAGTGTTGTGGTTCCCTCTGACGTTCCGCCCTCTGAGCTTGGCTTAACAAGGCAGCTGCTGAAAGACGGCGGGGAGGAAAAGGTTGTCCCGCCCCCTGGACGCAAGGATGGATCTGAGAAACTTAAGAAGTCTGAGGAGGAAGAGGCTGACGCCGTCTTGCTGGCACTCGTCAACAGAAGCCCTGCATTACAGAGGGACAGAATGTAAAGAGATAAAAATGAGACAAAAGGCACAAGTGGGAACAAGACTTTACAGATGGAAGTTTCCATTTGACTCCCCTCTCCATCATCATGGGAGCAGCACAAAGGGATGTTCAATATGAGCATTTTATCTGCTCTCCCACTCTTTATCAGTTGTACAGTCAGTCCTCCCTCATCACATAGTCCTCCCATGTAACACACAAACTGCCCTGAAAGCAGACAAATAAATGGATTCTCACAGACACGCACAAACACACCTGACAGGGGCTTCAAGGTTCTGATAGTACAAAACACATGAGCTCAGTGTAAGCACTGACTCCTTTCAGGTCCTGACCTCTCCACATGTTCTTTCTTTTTCTGTGTTTGTGCCTGTGTGTGGGTGTGTGTTTGTTGGTTTTTTCCCAGACAAGGCCCCCGATTACAGGAGCCAGAGGCCAGGCAAGACGAAACACTGTTATCACGGCCACGTTCAAAAGTCTGGTGTCTGGGCAAAATCTAAAAAATACTCTGCACACGTACACACACCATCACAGTATTATTTAAGTCTTAATAACGCTGTTTTTGGTGGGTGGGCAGTCTTTGCTTTTCCATTTACTACAGGGTTAATTCCCTATTGTGGGAACATTTTAATACAGGAAAATCTGCAGCCATCAATTCACCTTGGTGGAACGGCCCAGTGGAAGCAGAGGCAGATGTGGAAGAAGTTGCCATGGTGACCACAGCGGAGGGTAGGGGTTTCCCTGAGGAGGTGAGCGACTTGCGGCCGCCCCTCTGTCCCACGGCATGAGTCGCCCCGCTGTTCTTCTTGCTCTTAACCTCAGATGCCACCTTCCCGACATCTGCAGCTAAGCCGTCTTTGGAGCTGCTGCCGGAGTGAACGGACGAAACTTCCTGAAAGTTGGCGTTGGTAAAACGGGCGCTGCCATCGTCCAGCCGTTTCTGTGAGGATGCTGGCAGGGAAGGGACTCCTCCTCCAGAGCTGCTGCTGTTGTAGGGCTGGAGAAAGGAGGTTTTAAAGGAGGAGGAAGAGTGAATAAAAATGGTTGAACGTTAAGGGAGGACAGGGAAGCACCAAAACAGGGAAATACAATTAAAGAAACAATGCAGGTGAACAAATTGCAGAGGACCAAAATTGAAAGAAAAAAAAAGTCAAGCAGCCACCACTGCTGTAAAATCTGACCCTCTCTGTCACGATTCACCAAAACAAAGGAGTGAAAAGAAGAGGAGCGAGCTCACCTTTTCTGGGACCATGATGTTGGGAAGGACGAGGGAGGGAGACATGTCCATGGAGGTCTTCTTGTGTTTCGGTTTGTGCCTGTCACGCTCCTTGTGTTTCTAAGAGAAGAGAACAGAAAGGAGAAACAGATGAGTGAAGCTGCTTAAGACATGATACAGGGAAAAGAGGAATAAAGACAGACACAGAAAGGAAAACAGACCTCCTAAATCCTTATTTTATAGCTCTGTGCATTTTAGGAACATTGGTTACATACTGGAGCACATACGCATGTGTTCAGTGAAAGATTATAGCTAAAGAAATGGTAAAAATAAAACAAACTAAAGGTAGGAGTTATTAGGGTACAAGAACAGAAGAGGGAGGATGTGTGTGGTAGACAAAAACAGAGATAAAAAGAAAGAGCATTACATTTCAAAGGCTCAGTGGGAGATGAAAGCTTAGAAATCCACAAACACAAAGAGAGTGATGGAGGAGAGATAAAAAAACCGGGCAGGAGGAGACAGGAATTCAGCCTGCTTCAGTTTAGAGCACAGTGTGTCTAAGTGACTCGCACTGAAGCACACAAGGTCTCAATGTTTCATCCAATCATATCTTGCTTCTTGGACGATCACAGCTCAATTTACACCCTGGCTATCACACGCGCCGCCACCCTCCTATCGCACCCCCGAGGTGGCGACTGGGTGCCAACGCATTTACACCTCACATGCACGCCCCGCACGCTGACACTTCTGCACGTGCATGTGAGCAGACAGGTGCACGTACACTCAAACACTTACATGGACAATTACATGTAGTGCAGGCTCACATCCACACCCACTTTCAAAGAAAGCTGGTTAAAATATGCAGCGATCTTGAGACGGCATGGGACTCAACATGCTTGTAAGGCTCGGTGTTGAGAAAATCTTAGAAACACAAGACCCCCCCCCCCCCCCCCCACCGCCCACCGCCACCCCCAAGCGCTCTTTTTTCACCCCCCGGGGTCTCATGGAGGATCGATTGCCTGGAGGCTGGTGACAGTTTAGCCAGACTTCCTCTACGAGTGGTGGTTAACAGACATCATGAGCCAAATCCGGAGAGAGCAGCTCCACTGTAACCTCTCTGCACACTGCTTCTTCCGCTTACGCTAACACTCTTTAGTTAGGGCACAAATATTGCAGCTTTCCGTGTATGTGTCGGTTTCTGGTTTTTATTTTGACTAACTGATGCAAATATCCTTCTTTTTCTTTGTTTTTGTACAAAGACGCTTTGAAGCAGTTAAAATCAGCTTATTCCACCGTCTCATTTTTTCACAATCCTGAAATATGAAAATGTTGAGCAGCTGTTTGCAAAGTAAAATAAAAACTTTTCAGGATACTAATTGCTATCTAAAAAAGACTTCTGTGAGACTGCACAGCATGAGTTTCTCGTGATGAGCCTACTGGCACATCACTGTGTCTTAAAGGAATCTATCCCCAGGTGAATATCTTTTCATTAATCAACAAATATTTGACCTATTAAAACAGATAACTTTGAACACGTCAGTCAAATTTTCCAAAAGTCCAAAAGTATTCTTGCTTGTCAGATGACAACAAAGGGATTAATACATTTGCTGGGGAAATAAATCTCAAACATAAAAAAATCACAACACAGCTCAATCCAGAAAATGTTTCCATTATTAGTTACAGATTAATAAAAGTTTATGTTTATAAAGTCTGAGTTAGGTGTTGTGCTTTTTCTCTTAAAATTACACGGCCTAATAAATAAATTAAATAAAAGAGCAGTTAAAAACTGCAGTAGTTTGGCCGACAAAATGCAAGTCGACTCGTAATTGCTCAAAAGGTTAACTTGCTGCTCCAAGCTGCATACAAAACAGCACTTTCACATCCCAGAATCGCTAGTTTGTTTGTTTTTTTTTACAATTTTTACAATTTCGACAGGTTAGAAAAGAAACAAAGCATGCTTAGGCAGCAGGCTCTCATACTGTTGTTGGGAAAAGTTTGAGTAAAATAATCTTCCCTGTCATTTTTGCCAGCGGTTCATGGAAAAAAAGAAAACAACACATCAACGTTTGATTCATTGTTACATACTTGTTATCCTGTTGAATAATAAATTAAAGCTTCAATGACTGGAGAATATGTCACAACAAGATTTCTGGTTAAACACACTAAAGAAATACATATTAAAAGGGAATGTAACAGTAATTTAGGGCCATCATCGAAGGAAATCCCAATGTATAAAGACAGGGTTGTGTCCTACATGCTGCCTGTGTGGACACTGACATTACATATGAATAGTTCAGCAAACTACTTATGAGGTGCCGCTTGGGTGTGTGGGATGAGCCCTAATTTTCTGTCCTGTGACTTATCAATCAAGTGTTTTAGACCAACTAGTGCCTGTAAATTGTTGATAGAAAACAGAACACTGGAGAGAAACAAAGGATAGAGTGAAGGACTAAAGTGAGACTGTAAACTTCCACTGCATCTAGGGAAACAAAAATGAGAGGTGATGGCAGAGAAAATGAAGAGTGAGAGAAACAGAGGTAAATTCTTTGGGATTCCCTCGTTGTTTTTCATTAACATTCCAGAGAAAGGTGTTGATGGACAGAGCCTGAGCTGAGAGGGTCAGATAACACACGCACACAAACACACACACACACACACACACCCCCAAAGGAGCCCAAGCACTGGGCGTGGGAAACATAACACACACACAATGTATCCCTGACACACCCTTATCAATCAGGTCAATTGATTATACAGGCAGAGACAAAGCCTTTCAGCGTGTCCTCTCGTCTCTTTCTGTGCTGCTGACCATTAGCAGCCTGATCATTTGACATGTCCGAGTGCTCTTTGAGACCGTGTGGGGTAAATGTTAAGGTGGCAGAGGACGAGGGCCATGACTATTTATCAACAAACTCACAAGCAATGAGAAATACAACAGAGGCCTGAAATCCTCTCAGTCTAAGTCACATTCTGAATGATATCAAAGCTTTTTTCTTTTAAAGGCATCAGACCACAGTGACAAATATGTGATTCCTGAACTATCTTGATACACACAGTGCATGTTTAAATGTGATCACTAATAATTTAACCATCCGACTGTGTAGTTGTTTGATCAATTGGTTGATAACAAAACCCACAAATTACCGTATATCTACAATTTCCAACCCTTTTAAATTGTCTTATTGTGACCCTCCCCAAAATGGTCCCAAATCCCCAAGATATGAATCTAGAAAATAAATAAAAGTAAAACAACTAATTCCCTGATATGAGAGCCTTTGAACCAGAAAGTGTTATTTGCATGATAGGTGTTTTACACATTATATCATTATTATTATATATATTATTATAATGATTCAATAAGTAACTAAAAGTTAAAACAGCTTTTGAACATTGGGTATTTAAGCTTGCCACTTTGCCTTGATGTTATATTAATAGAACAATAATAACTGAGTTTAGTTATGTTACATATCAAAGGTTTGTAACAAAGATCAAAATGAAGTATTGCCTGCAAGTGTGATACAACATGTATTTTAAATGCTTCGCAAGTCAACGCAATGGCCTCAGGAAGAAGATGAGACGGTGCAGACACAGCGGGGGGCGGGGGGGAAGGGGAAACAGGAAGTAGGGGGGAAAATAATCCACCCTGGCCTGGCAGGAATTCCCCTGTGCAGTTTCCTGCAGGATTTCTGACCAGCCATTGTGCTTGCGTGTGTGTGTGTGTGTGTGTGTGTGTGTGTGTGTGTGTGTGTGTGTGTGTGTGTGTGTGTGTTTCCTTCAGGCCTTTTCTAAGCGGCCAGTGCGGGGGATCTTTAAGCCCCCGCTGTAGTTTGGCTGCAGGGTCTAACATGAGGTGGGTTTACATCTGAGCCTCCAAACCACATAACAAATGCATGTGTGGACACAAACACATCTGAGCCTACTGATCTCTGACCCAGGACTGGGTATGGAGAGAGTATGAGTGTGTGTATAGGTGTGTGTGTGTGTGGTGAGTGAGAAATACCATTCTGACTGATGCAAATAAGACTATTTAAAAAAAAACATAGCTGTAAGAGGGATTTATAATACACAATGCCACACACACATGCAAGCACACACCATCATCTTAGAGCTAACATTGCTTAACACAATGACAGTAAATATCACCCAACATCCATAATGCTTATTTAAAATATTATTTTATGAGCAAACAGAGAAATCTCTTTTGGTCCTGACCTTTATTCGTTTTTATTGAAGAAAAGTCATCTGGTCATGACTAAATAAATAATAAATATTAGGGGAGTCGTCTGTTGAAATAAAAAATATAATGAATAATGTAAATGCAACATCTCACCAGAGAATTTAATTTGAGTCATAGTGGAGCATTTATTTAAGGTTTATGAAAGACCTGTCTGATGTTTAAAACTGTGGAGCTTAAGCGAGGCCAAGACAATCTTTCAACATGCATCTATTCAACCTTCCTTTCCCAATCTGAAAAATCAAGTGAATGACAAAGGAAAAGGAAAAACCACTGTAATTCAATACTGCTTACATGTTTTTCAAGACTTAAAAATACAATTTAGTACATAATTTAGCTAGCAAAAGAACTGATATTTATCCAAAGTTTGTAAGAGGAAGGTGACCCTTGTGAAACAGTTAGCTAATAAGGATGTAGGACTTTGATCCTTTCATTTTTACTATCATCGTATATGTTCAAACTACAGCTGATATTTATACTGTTACCTAAAATGATTGACGTCTGATGAAGGTCTAGGGCCCGCAACGATACATGTGGTGATATTTTCCCATTAAATGCTAATTGGAGCAGCTTCTGGTGTGAGGACTTAGTCTTCCTCTGTGTTTGGCTAAAACTATTGAGTTCAATTAGAAATGAAGCAAATTCCAAACACACAAAAAAAATCCCAAAAGAAAACAACTTAACAAAAAAAAATATAAAATAAAATATAAAAATATTAATAGAGGCTCTGAGATTCAAATCATCTCCAGCAACGACTCTGACTCTGAAGACTTGGTGAAGGCATGCCACAGTCAGCGCCAACCTCCTGAGGCCTTAGCGAGGGGTTCGGTAACGTCAGTGCAGCAGGGATGCAGAAGCCAAACATGGCAAGAAAAGCACCAAGGAAGTCTTGACTCTGTCTGAAACGACCTCTGTTGGTCCCTGAGGCTGTGCTTGGGTCCAGTCAAACACAGCCCAAGTGCATATGCTGTTCATCTTTTTTTCAGTTATTAACAACATGTGATGTTTCTCCCATTGTAAATCTTTAGGGCCTTTGTCCTTGTTGGTCACCATATTTTCCTTTATTGAATCAGCTCAACCAGTGCACTGAGTATGTAGATAGCAGCGTAAGTGGTAGCACCCAACTTTATTTGGATCAAGCATTTTATTCATATATGTTGTGATTTACATTTGTGAAACAACAGGAAAAATGAACATTTGTTTTTTCTGAGGTCTTCTCGACCACATTCCAATTTTTTATATTTGCCTGTGTGTTATAATATTTTAGCAAACACATAAGAAAACTCTAAGCTCTCGCTGAACAGCTCGACTGTAAAGGGCCACTTGTGCTCACTGTTTTACATTATATTGAGCTGTAGAATATCTCCACCAGTATACTGTAATACGGGCCTGTAAAAGCTTGTGATTCAGTATAAAACTAAAATAGTTTAATGAGTAGTTTAATATGCTGTTTTTGTAGAACAATAGCTTTGATTTTTCTGCAGAACGTTCCCTCTGTTCTGACACAAAAAATGGAACAAATGACTTGACACGTCTTGTAAATTCAGATTCTTTTTTTTTTTTTACAGCCTTTGATTACATGTTATGTAAGCAGCTGTGACTGATTAAGTCACACTAATGCAGCATTCATTAGATAGCTGGTGGGTGTAGGTGGGCTGCAGACAAATCAGCAGGTATGAAGCAATCAAAATGTCACTTACTGATGGCTAATATTATTGACACTAGATTCAGTCATTTGAACACGAAATTCAAGGACTTCTTTGATGCTAAAAGTCCGTAGTAAATAAAAAGTAAATGGAAGGACAAGTTGTTGTTTTTGAAGTACAACCAATGTTTTCATTCCTATGTTTTGTGAGTGCATTCACTCCAGAGCTAGTTGGTCTGTTTAACATGAACCCTGGTGGGCTTTGTTCGACTGTTTGGTTTGGGGTGTAGTGCATGCTAAAACGAACTCTGGTGCACACTAGAGAACAAAACTCTTTTCCGCTTGGAAATGGGGATCTCAGTCCTCTTCCAATTGCAAAAGAGTTTGGTTCACCACAGGTGAGAACGTGATCCAAACCAACCAGGGAAAGTGAAACATAAAGCAGTGCATTGTGGGTTGAATTCGGCCAAGTATTTCAGAACAAACAGCAAATGTCAAACAGGTTTGCTGAGCGTGGCTAATGTTAGCATTACTAAGCGCACCAACCTGCAGCCCTCCTTGAAGGTTAAAGAGGTCATATTATGCCCTTTTTGGGGTTCATATATTTAATCTATGTACTAAAGTATGTTCACAATAGCTAAACTTCGAAAAAAGTGTCTGTTTTCATGTACTGCCGCTCCATGCACCGGCTCGCTTCTGACTCTCTCTCTAAGGCTCTGAAGTGCTCACGTTCAGAGTCCCCACGTGTGATTGGTCGGCCTGTCGGCTCTGCTGTAATTGGTCAGTCGCTCAGCACGGTTCTCGGAAATGTCACACCCCTTTTACCATATTGGGAATGGAGCCACTTTGGCTCCCGAGCGGAGCAACAACATTAGCACCTTAGCACTACTGTGCTACCGCAGGCTACAGCATATCGTGGGCGTGTTACAGAAGTTAATGGGCGTGCAAAATGAGCTGCTGGGCTTGCCACAACGAGCCAATGGGCTTAGATCAGTGATATCACACTGACAAGACGTCACACTGGCAAAACATTTTTGAGGGGGGCTAGAACCGAGCGTTACATGCAGCTAACAGGAGGACGAAGGAGAAGCCGCGTTTCTGCGGACTTTGAATTTTTGCACATAGATGTGCCTGAACATGCACAGGACACTTGGAAAACACACTAAAGAGCATATAAAACCAGAAAAAGCATAATATGAACCCTTTAAAGTCCACATGCCTTTGCTAAATGTGGCTACACAGTGTTCCCATCGATCAAAATACGCCATGCCATTCTTCCACTGTCGTGTTGTTTACTTACAGGTCATACTGCAGCTTTAGGTTGGCTGGCAGAAAGCACTGACCGGAGCTACAACCCTGACTAGAGGTGGGTGGCTACGGTACACAACATTTGAACAGGCTTTGGTGCACTTGACAAAGGGCCGTGTAAGAGCAAAACAAATCCAGTGCAAAAACAATGTTGCAACTTCACACCTGAATTGCACCAAGTCAACTGAACTATTCCAGTCATATATTTTGTAATCAAAGTTTTCTTAAAAATATAGTTAAAATATAGTCTCAAACTCGTGAACCCAATATTTTGTATTGTGTCTTCTTGTGAGCTGAGTTTATTCCTAATTCCTAATTTAATGACTGAAAATCATTTCAACATGCACACATACCAGTTTTTTTCCATTTCTCTTTATAATTACACAAACATAGGTCCTCAGTCACTCTTCTTGTCATAAATAATCTCTTGCCATTGTATTCACAAACTGTCTCCGTAAAAGCTCATTACAAAGCCATTAAAATGTCCACTGAAAATGATTATTGATCAGTGGTTTGTCTGTCCCTTCACAGAGAGAGCATGTGAAACTGAGGGCGTATGTTTCCGATTGAGCCGCAGTCATGGGGTTGGAGGCATAGAGAGGGTTAGATCTGAGGGCTGTCTTACCTTATCGTCCGTGTCTTGGGGTCTATCCATACACTGAGTGGAAGAGTCACTTAATCTTTGAGACCTACTACCACGGCCCCTGCTCCTTCGCTAAAAAAAGGTAAAGAGGAACTCCAAGTTACTGGATGAAGTCCAGAGAAAAAAGGCTAGAACCAAAAAAGAACTAGAAAAAGGAACAAAAAAAAATGAAGCTAAAAAAAAAAAAAAAAAACTGACTGAACTTAAGGAAAACTCAAAATTCCAAAACAGTCAAAAAGCATTTGGCATTGGTTATAAAGTGATGGTTACAGGTGTGAGCTCTTTGGTACGAGTATGAAATGCATGGCGGTAGAGGAAGTTCAAACAGCTATACATTAGATGTAAACTGCACCAAAAATGCTCTTCTTATTTGACCTTCCATTGACCAAACAAAACCAATGTATTTGAAGAGTTATAAAGCAGAAGAATGGCAAAAGTAAGGCCCTACAACACCATAAGTTGGGTGTTACTACAGTTTTAAAACTGCTTTGCAAAAAGTAACATCCAAAGAGGCATCGTGGGACAAATAAAAGGCCTTGCTGATCAAACTTTGCCCTAGTCACTCCTCATTGAATCTGATGCCTTGGTGTGATAAATAACTTAAGTCATAAATTGCACCTTGATGTGTGATGCTTATCTAATCCCTACTCAAAAAAACTACGGATCTAAGGCCAAGGATTCTTTAATAAATGGGGATGAATTTACTCTCCCAGGCAACTGCATTTTTGGACAAGTGTTCATGACCCCACAAGCAGCTTTTGTCACATGCCTTCCCTTTAAAAGTCAGAATCTGGATTCTAATGCTGCCATATTGGAGGTAACCATGTATTGTTGTACTGCTCTGCCCTTTTAATGTTGGTGCTCCGTTTTATTTGGATAGATTTTCAGCTTTATTACACTTTTAATTCAATAAATGCAACTTACTGTATCTGTACTGCAAAAATGATCATCCGCTTAAGATAAGTTGCTTTGGAAAGCAGCTTAGTCAGACAGCTAGTGACAAAAAGTTAGGCAACATGGTTTATAGATCTGATCACATGAGATGCTTTTAGATGCATCTCTGTACCAGCAAAGTAAAACAACAAAAAAGTAACGCTGATTTATCAAACAGTTCAATTAAGCTACTAAAAAATGAGGAAAATGGATTGTACATCGTCTTGATGAAATAGCTGACGGAGGAGAAATCTTAGTCCAGACTAAACAAGGATGAACTCAGTTCAAAATTAGATTTGGATGATGGCTGAGTCCAGTCAAATACCATACGTTGCTAACATGCCGTATACATCCATCAAGAGGCATTTTATGAAACGCTCTCTGCTAACAACATTGCTCTCCTCGTCATTGATTCCCTCTCGTACATTCCTGTCATCCACACGATCTCAGCTTAATGACATTATGCACCAGCATCAAAAGCCATTCATACACGATCAATACAACAGCATGAGTCTTTCCATCAGCGTTTGTTAACATTGCAAAATGTCATCGGTGTGTGTTTGTGTGTCACACACATATAGCTTTCCCTGTGTTTCCATCAAACCACTGTTCCAGAAATTTTAAGAATCAAGTCATGTTTGCTTATTTCTTCTTAGAGTCCCTCCCCCAACTCAACAATGTGTACGCACTTATGTGTGTTCATGTGGGAAAGGTTGTTAACTGCTGGAGAGATGGAACAAAATCTAGAGCACAACAGGACATCTCTTCAGTCAATGTGCGTGTACAGAAATCACATTTCCTCTGCATATCCAGTTGTTGGACTTGTGTTGATACGCCTCTCCTTTTCATTCCTCTCTTATCTGATTGAATTGTGTTTGACAAAGGCGAGCTGTCCACCTATCAGGTTTGCATTATGCTGGCTTCATGGTCAGCGCAAGGCTAACAGACCACAAAAGATGAGGAAGGACCGCAATCATGGACAATAAACCAGTTATCTGTCATTGAGGAGTGAATGCCAATTGTTAAAAAATGTAATAAAAAAGATTCAGTTTTTCTGTCTTCTCAAGGTTAACCTTAAGCCCTTAAAAGCCATATTATTAATTCTACTTTGTATTTTTATACGGTAGACTTCCCTTACAGCACTTAACTGCCACTGCAAGGTTCAATTGAAACAATGTGTCAAAATTTAAGTTGTACAAAAGCTTCTGCTATACCTGATGATTAAATAATAAAAGACAACTGACAGGAGAGGTTGCTTACAAAAAAAAGTTAATTGATCAGGTAAAGGTTTTTGTTAAGAAATTAAAATGCATAAGTAATGATTGAGTCTGATTAACATTTTTTTTAAATTAAACATCAAAACCAGACCCAGGGGTCCCATCAACTGCAAAACCCAACCCACAGCGCCCACTCTGAGCTGAGTATAAATACACAAGGGAGTGGATGGAGTTGTCAGAGAAACTAGAGGGATGAGGAGGGAGGAGGAATAAGGAGAGATAGTGAGGTGTTGATTGAGGATAACGCACAGGTGGATTGTGACAAGTTGTTGGGTAACACTGGTCCGCTGAGAAGATAAACTATATGGAGAAGAAAAAATGGGAGGCAATGGAGGAAGGTTGGAGACGGGCGCGCAGGAAAAAGTAATTGTCCAAAGAGGGTAGAAAAAGATGGAGGGGTGGAGGACATAAGAAAGTATTTAAGGTTAGGAAAAGGATTAAAAGTAAAGAAAGTAAAGTGTGATGTGTGTAAAAGGTTATTTTATGTGTAGATCTAGATGGCCAAAATATCAATCATCCTTATTGTTAGACTTAAGGGCACTCCAGCATCACATAGAAATAACAAACGAATAAGAGTGACTTCATACTGATATTAATAAAAGAAAGATCAGAGCTAATTTTTTTTAAATAAAGTGTATACATGAGTCTTTAAAAGCTAGGCGACAGCTTAGTCTGTAGGGACTTGGGTTGGTGAGCAGAGGGTCGATGGCTCAAGTCCTGGTTCGGAACACGTGTGCGAGAGAGGTGTCAGTTTACTTCCCGAGCACTGCCTGTGCTGAAATGCCCTTGAGCAAGGCACTGGACCCCTGACTGCTCGTGGAGCCAGTCTCTGTGCAGATATGTCACTCTGACATCTCTCTATTAATGCATGTGTTTAGGTCCTGTTAGTGCTTTAAGGAATATGTGTGAAGAGCGTCTTTAAAAATAAACGTAATCATTTCCCTTGGGATTAATGAAGTGTAAACAAAAAAGAAATTGTGAAACTTGTCATGTACAACACACAAATACCGAATTGTATATCTACACCATCACAACTTTGAACAAGTTACTGATGTATCGTTTAAATTTGAAACCCCCAAAACAATAGGAAAAAAATGTGTATCCTTCATGATGTTGACCATTAGACACTGCATCATGACGTGTGAAGTAATGGTTTACAGTATTAATAGACAAGCTATCAGTGGAAAAGGTTGCAAATATGAGAGGACACTCACCAATTTGCTGTGGTGGTATTTGCAATATCCACAGTACTTGACGTTGTCTGCGTCTGATCCTTGTTCCTCACATAATAACCCCGCAAACTGGGCACTGTGGCAGAGAGGAGATTGTTGTACTGGTACTCAACACTTTTCTTGCATTTTAGTGAAGAAAACTGAAGAAACAAGCTCCCTCTTTGTGGGGTTAATGTGATTTAAATCGGTCTCACCATGTGACATGAAAGGCCTGCCGGCAGCCATGTTTGTTGCAGGTCATACATGCCCCAGTGGCTGCTTTACTTTCTCTGCCCTGATCCTCACAGATATAGCATGTCTACACAAACGCACATAGAAATGAGAAATGTGTAACCTCAACAAACAAAAAAAACATACTCTTCCATAGCTTCCTCATCAATTGATTTGTAACATTTCAGAATGTGGGAATACATTTTGTTACCTTGTTGTAGCGCTCGTGAGGCACAGACTGGAGAACTATCGGTTCCATAGTAGACACATTGGCAAATTCCACCTCAGGTATGTAAAGGGCGCAAACAACATGGGCCCAGCCTGCAAAAACACAGAGAAAGACATTAACCTCAGCACAGCTAAAGTTTGTGGCAACGCTTTAAAATGTGTCGCAAGAGGGACAAAGGCTGATAACCTGCTCTATATATCTCACTACACAATTTAATCAGCTGTGTTGAACAAAATAAAATGCCCCTTCCTGCACATTCTTTAGAGTTGTTCACACAGACTCTTGAACATGTGACCGACAAATGGTCTCCATCCCAAATACATTTCTGATTCTTTTGTTACACTTCTGTGATTGGTCCAGTTTATTTCAGGTTCATTCCATTCATCTGCACACATGATTAGTTATGTCCTTCTAAGTATATATGACCATAAACAAAAAACTAAATAAAGTGCTTGAACTTGTTTCTGGCCACACCATGAAAGTATGCCGCTTTTGGTTTGGGTCAAGTCTAAAATTAAAAAAAAACTATCAACAATCATACATAAAACGTCCCTGGCACAAACACGCACACAGAACAGAACCTAAATGTCATATTGAATCATCATGAAACTGTCCAAAAAATGCCCTTTGAGTTACAGTCCCCAATGAACTTTGTGAAAGCTGAATCGTAAATATGTTAAATTACAAACTGGTAGTTAATCTATCCAACTAACACACAGCTGCCTGTCAGTGAAGACAAACTGGGGGCGGTGGGATGACAAGGGGGCCTGCTGGAGTGGCAGCAGAATTGACGACGGGCCGAGGAGGAGCAGAAGGGGGTCGGCGGAGGGTCAAACGGAGGTGGGAGTCTCCTGCCACACTGAAGGTGTCTGTTTTTCCCCGTAGCGGGAAAAAAAAAAAAAACAGGCTTAAACTTACAGTTGAACCCCTGACCTGCCTTTGACCTGGTGAGCGGGACAGGGGGAGGAGGGCAGAGGGCGGGACGGAAGGGAGGCGGCGGGTGTGAAATGGGGGCATGTTGTTGTTTTGAAGTCCCTCCAAGAATCTGGAAGAGGCCTATAAAACAGGACTATAAAAGTGGCACAGCCTTCCTCTGCAAACTGAGCATTCAAATGTTTTACCCCCCAAACTACCAACAAAGCATTACAAACATCCTCTTCTCTCTGATGTGCTGAGACAAAGACCTTGAATCTTGCCGATTACACATCTTGAGTGTGTTTTGATTCAAAAACAAAATGCTGTCAGTTTCTGATGATGGCTCTACGGCACTTCTTGCATAAATCACCCTTAAACCTCAACCCAAAAAACACCAGCAGTTTCTTGATAAACGAAATCCAAATGTTTATATTGCTGCCACATATCCCACATCATATTGCCTTGTAAGAACCTGTTGCTGATATATTTATTTATGGAAACCCTATTTTATATCTGAATGATTACTTTTTGTTATCATTCTCTAAGTGTGAAACTTCCTCAAACTGTACGTTATTATTTTTGTACTTTAATAGAAGCACACATATTTACTATACATCTAAAGCTATAAAAGTCAAAAAAGCGGCTTAATAATTAATTTATTTCTCTCCCTCTGTCTTGCTTTTCTTTCTTCTTCTTGAGATAAAAGATCAAATACTAGTTTTAGACTAATACCTTTGCTCTGCTTTATTACTGTCCCACCTGAAATAACAGCGACTACCACACAGATCAACAAGTGAAGAGGAACTGCCAGAAGCTGAGAAACGGACGGCCGGGGGAATGAGACGGTGAGAGAAAAATGGGAGGAAAAGAAAAAGAGAGGGAGAGAGGGGTCATGGGAAGGGTAAAATAAAAGAGAAAGTAGTAAAACGGTGTGTGTTAGTGTTGTCCTGATGCCTCCCTGCAGGCCTGGACACAATCCCACAGCTGTGCCGCTCTCTGACTGACTCAAGCAAACACACACACACACACACACACACACTCACATACACACAGAATATTTACAGTCTCCACCAAGCTGACCTCCCAATGAACCCAGAGAGGAGACTCTTCACAGGCCATGCACTATACCCATCCTGTCCCGCCCCCTCATAAACATACACACACACACACACACAATCTCATAAAACATGGACTGGCAAAGTCGGTGAAGAGAGGCAGCACACACAACAAACAGCAACATAACTCTCCCAGCATGCTCACACCCCTTAAACTTGCCAGTGACACGCAATTAATGACAAAATACACAAGAGGCTCACCACAGATGTTTGTGTGTGGAGTGTGTTAAAGTGTGTATGTAGTGGAGAGAGAATTTACCTCCGTTATCTGTCCTCTTCAGAGCTCCATCTTTGTGGGGACACAGCTCACATCTCTGCATGTGAGAAAGAAACATCAGGTCATGTACAAAAAAAAAAAAAGTCAAGTAAGACACAAACACACAAGTATGACAAATATGTCAGTCTGTCAGGTAACCTAACCTGACAAGTGGTCCTGACTTGGACAGGAGGCCAGAAACTCTCTGGGAAAAGCTGCTCGCTATCTGCTACCTGAGGTTGTTTCTCCCTGTGTGTGTGTGTGTGTGTGTGTGTGTGTGTGTGTGTGTGTGTGTGTGTGTGTGTGTGTGTGTGTGTGTGTGTGTGCAAAAGCAACTGCCCAGGAAACTGTCCACTCCTCTGAGTTGCCTGCAACTGAGCTGGTGTACCCCATATTTAAGCCTCATACACGAAGAGGACTGTGAGTGAAGGTTACTTCCCTCACAGTGAAGAGGAACAGGAAGAAGATCTTGTTCCCATTTTTTTTTTTTCAAGATGCTACACATCTTACAGGGGTTACTTAAGGTCTTTCGTAAACATATTCTCTTTCCCCAAAAATTGTGCCCCATGTACAAAGCCTATGGTCCTCCAAGCGGGCGGCCTAGACTCAGGTCCGGCCTATGGCTCCTTTCCCTCATGTCATTCCCTGCTCTTTCTCCCTGGTTTCCTATAATAACCATTATTACCAATAAAGTGTTGGTAAACAATCAACTTGTTTGTTGCACATACCTAAATACTTCATATTCCCTCCAGGGTTTGACATTACATCAGACATAAGATCACTGGCAACACCATTGTATCCACTGACACAGGAACATTAATGTTTAAGGGCGCACCCACAGTCAGCCAAGTTAACCCGTATTGTGCTGAAGCACGACTCAACTTTGAAACACACGTGTGTGTGTGTGGGTGCTTAGAGTTGATGCTGTAGCTATAATTAACAAGATGATCTCACAGGAAACACTAACAAAACACCAGTATTTGAATGTATGAATAAAATGTTAATGTTTTTTATTTGTAAAGCAGTATTTTAACTGGCCTGAGCGTGCCAGTGGAACATACAATAAGCTTTCCCAGGCATCTGGGTCAACGTGCCAGTTATAATGTCAAGCCTCGACCGTAATGGGAGTACTTACTTAATATAAAAATAACTGAAGGCCATCACTTCTTAAAGTTCTGTAAAATAAGTGCTGTATCATAAAATACTACTTTATATTTTCTAAACACTAGGGATGGGTACAAGTACTCGAGTACTCACCGTTGACCCATTATTCAAGTCACATTTTGTTACTCGCGCACCTGTGCAAGTGCTGCTTTCAGCTACAAAACTTGAACTCATACAGCGTTACATGTGTGACCCAGCTTTTTTTCCCCGCCTAACTGAATATACTGGGTAGGAAAATAATTAACAGGATACAAAGGTATGACTTCTCCGGCCACGGCTTCAGCTTTAGTACACACCGAGCCAGATTTCAGCAAAAACAACTATTTTACAGCAGCTACGGCAACTCTCTAGGAACGTATTATTACACCGAAAGCACAACAAATACAGAACCGTCTGCTACACCTGCGACATGTCAGTCAAGAAAAGTGATGTCTTGAAGTACTCCGACAAAAACTATGAAGTTAATGTGCAGTGCAAGATATGTGGCGTTAAACTTGCATACCATAGAAATACTAGTTCGATGCTTAACCACATGCACTTAAAGCACAAGGAGAAAACAGCAGAGACAGAAAACAGGCAGTCTCGCATCACACGTCATTTGCTAGCCCTGTTAGCACACGTCGTTGTGACGAAACCAGAGCGGAGAAGATTAGCCTGCTAATAACCAAAATGGTAACTGGAGATATGCTCCCATTAAGTTGTTGGTTATTTATTTATATTTATGTTTAAATATTCCGGTCCAGGAGGTCCGACGAACCCTTTTTTTTGGTTTACGGTTAAAAAAATAAATAATTCATTAGGTAATTCGAGTAATCGAGTACAGGGATTACTGTAAATTCCCATCCCTACTAAACCCACAATCTGTCTAAACTCAACACTTGCAGGCTATAGACAACAAGATTATCTTTATTATTTCTTTATTTCATAAAAATCTCTTGATTTTCATGTACAAATACAAGGAACTGTATCATATCCAAGCATAAATATAAACATTTTGTTTTGTCAGCAGACATCTATGCAAAATAATACAATTAAAAAAGATGACATTTCAACAGATTTCTTTGTAAGTAGAACTTTATCAAGTTTTTATATTTTATTGGCTTCAATAGTCTTGTGATCTGGGCTCAAAAGTGTGTAGGGGGCGTGGCCTCAATAGCCCTGCAGTAAGCAGTGTGCTATGTGCATGTGAATGAGGAATAGCATAGATATTCACGTGTACTTGCATGAAATCAGGTTTTTTTTAGTCAAGATTATGCTAAAATATATTTTCCCCAAATATGTTTAAGTTCCCTGTTAAGGGCCAATCTTCAATTTTGTAAATTCCTGGTTTATTCCCGTTAATTCCCATAAATTTCTGTTAATTCCCATGGAAAGTTTCCAACTTTGAAAATTCCCAGAAATTTGGAACCCTACTAAAGAGACATTGTTATTGTCAGTATTTTTTTAGGCCTGTCCCCCACTAAGGATTTAGAGTGGAATCTGATTGGTCAGATTTTCCTATAGTCGACTGATGAAAGTCGAAAGTTTAGTTTAGTTTAGTTTTTGCACTCATTGATATTCTCATTTGAGTTTAAACCACATCATTCAACTCTTTGTCTTCTAGACTTGGAATAACATTTATTCCACGATAGGACTTGATCTATCATTGTACTCAGTCATTCTGCATCAATTTGACCTTATAACGATATCACACATGATGTCCAATACATGAGGCTCACACACTGCCAGCCCAGTGTGTGCCAATCAGACCAGCGAAGAAACAAACAGTCGCCTGAGGCTCTGACAAACGAATCGTCGAGTATTTGACTAAATGGGGTCACCTCTAGTATTTTGGATAACAAATCCGGTTTCTCCTTATCTGGTTAATAGATTAATTGGATATCTAGTTATCCTGTTTAGTTTCTGAAGAAGAAACTCTGTCCTCATTGCTACAAGTTCTTAAAGTGAACAGATCATTCCTGGCACCTGTATCAACCACTACTCATAGAAATCTTGCCCTAACAACATCTCGACAAGTCTTCAGAAGTTTGCCGAGGTCACATTAAGTTGAAACTTGGCAGTCGGCAAGCAATATAACTGTGGTTTCACAATAAGAACACATAATATATTGAGGCTCTTTAGCCCAATCAGTTTAGTTTGAAGTGACAAGATCCAGAGATCTGTTGAACGGGTCAGTTTGATATTAATTTGTCATCAGTAATATTTTCAACAACAATAAATGCAAATGTATGTAGTAAAATGGAAACATTTCTGTTTCACGTTTGCAATAAAGCAAGTTTAGTCACATACTGTATGTGACAAAGGCCCATCAAAGGGCATGAACAGTATTAAATCAATGCTGTGAGTGAACCTAACCATAGAAAGTGTCAATAACCAATAACACTATATTTCTCTCTGTATGCTGCTCCTTCTTCCTCCTCTGTCTACCATTCAAATACACAGTAATTTAAATACATTTTAGTCACATATCCTGAAGAGGCACATTGAAATGCATTATTATTAAACCAGAGATCAGTGCTATCACTGCATTGAACCATAACGAAAGGGGGAAACGTTAAATAATTGATAATAAACTCTAGCAATATCTCCCTCCAATTCGTCATCAATGTTGAATATTTTTGAATAAACTTTTGTGGTCACATCTGACCCAAGCATACCAACAAAGTGCTACAACAGAATAAACGGTTACAAATGGCATGTCATTTTAGTTTAAGAATTCATCGACTGCTTTAGACCCGACGTCTGCCTTTTTCAGTTCATCTAAAAGCTTTTCAAACACATCTGTAGCTGGTAATTCAGACCTGCGAATAGTTGAAATGTCAGTCAGCTACGTCTATCATCCCCAAACGGCCAGCATGCATTCTCACTCTCATTCTTCACTACTTCGGAGTCTATGAATGGCCACTCCTTTTTGCCAAGATTCATGACAAACAGAGGGAAGCTTCTGTAAATCTTTGTTGGGCTGTGCAGGCACCAAGGTAACATCTCTGTACTTTACTTTGCCATCCCTCTCCTGTGATCACTCTGGGAAAGTTGGTCTGGATCAGGGGTTTCAAAGTGATGCCCTCTGAATGTTATACTCTTTTATTACTGCAATGCACTTGTTGCAAATGGGGTACAATGGTTTTGCGTTTGGTTAAATACAAAAGCTTAATACTTTGCAGTCCAGGCAGGGTTGAAGTGATGGTTTTTCGCTGTCTATTATTCATTTTAGTGTGAACATTTATAAAAGATAGGCTACCAAGTCTGAATGTTTTGAACATGACTTCTTCTGTAAACCTCCGTTCTAATCAGTTCTGCTCATGTGCAACTTTTGTCAAAGAAAATAATGAAGTAAGAAGGCTCACTTGCAAGCTACATTTGTACTCATTGTTTATGCTGTTCAATTATTTTGTTCATATACTGCATACCAAGGTCGCCTCCAGGCCGGATGCTGGTTCACATTATGGTTCACAATACTACTGGTACAGACAGCTGCTCTTAAAGAGCAAGAAGGTTACCTTTTTTTTTTTTTTTTTTACCTAAACCTTGTCCGATAATGGCTGATGAATTAGTTAATCCTTGAAATTAAATGTGTTTCAACACAATGGGCACAATGTTGGAGGCAAAGTGGCTGTTTTAAGTTCAGCAGCTAAAACCACCTTTTTTAAAATATTGGACTCTACGTTACAGGGAGTACTCGTATTCTCTCACTCTGGTTTAGGTCAATGTACAGTAAGTGGTAGCGAGTGTGAGTGGACAGTAGAAGGGTCTTTGACTAGACTGTGTGACGTTGTTTTTCAATAGCTTTCCTAATCTTGCAATGCAAACCAAGGAAGGGAGAAATGTTGAGAGAAAGGCTGCAAAGAAAGATGTGAATCTACAAGCTGTCATAAAAAATAAACCTTCTGCTGTGCTTTGTCTCCGCTCACATGTCAACAAATATATCCAGAAACCGCAGAGGATGCACATTTAGAGACAAAGAAATGGGAAAAAATTAAAAAAAATCATGCTTGCTCTTTCATTCAACATTGTTCCTGCTTGTTTGAATGTAGGTGACTGGCACTGAACAAACCAGCCAACAGCGAGGCTTTAGAGACATTACTGAGGGTGATGAAATGTAACTAGCAGTATCTTCTTGAAGCTGCATTGTGATATTTTAACTTATGTCCTCCAAGCCCTTTGGACTAACACACACTAAGCACAAAGGTCCTAACATGCCACTATTTTCTTGGCATATCTATAAATGACTGCAGGATTGTTCAAGAGCAAGTCCGCAATCTTTACTAAAGAGTCTTTTTTTTCCAGGGGATCACTCAAAAGAAATGATAGCTGGATTATGTGACTCACCACGCGGGCCGCTCTCTCCTGAGACTCACACTTTCTGCAGAACCAGGGACCTGTGGGCACCTGCACAATGCCATAGCAGGCTGAGGAGAGACAGAGGGGGGGGAATTAACTTACGAGAACAAAACCACAACAAAAGCTTTATACCACAGAATATAACACTGTTAATTGGAATAACACTAAACAGAATAACTCCTGATGAAATGACATCTCCACAAACTAACTATTTCAATGCAGAAGGCAACTTGTTACTTTTCTGGTTGAAATGAAACCGTGAACAAAGTTTAGATCTTACAGACTGCGCCAACACACTGTTGTTATTTGTTACATCACAGATTAAGTAAAAAGTCATAACGACCGCTAGAAGTCACATTGTTATATTATTTGAGGCAGTTTTATGTTACTAACCAAAAGGTTAATTTCTGTCATTTTGTAAGGGCCACAAGGCAAAAGAGACTTGGTTGCTATTTTTAACGTTTACACTTTGTCCACTTAGCCAACAGTAATGATTTACAAAACCTAATTTACCGCAGATAGTAACAGTACCATTATTCTGCCTTGCTGTTTTGCGCAAGAGTACAAAGCAAAAAACTAGGAGAGAAAATTGCTATGTTGTAAAGCCAGTATCTAAGGTAGTTACAAAGAAGTAACAGAGGTGAATCAACGCTGAAGGACAGGACAGCAATGTGAGTTTGTATGTTTTTCCGGCGCTGCTGGTTCCCAAAGATGTATGCCAGCAGGAAGCGCAAAAATCATACAATGGGGCAGCACTATAACAGCGGTCTGTAGTTAAGTGAAAAACGGTGCACAACAGCATAGCATTCTTTGAGTGCTGTTGGAGAATTTCTGTATAAAAAAGGGCTTTAGACGTTTCAGCACAGGCAGTACGACCCTAAATGCAGTATCACGACCCTAAATAGCCTACCTCTACACATTTTCAGATTATCTCTGATCAGACCAGAGCCCATAATCCAGTGGAATAAACAGCTATAATCCCGATCTCAGGGAACAAAACATCCAAAGGTTACAAAGTTCAAATGTAGAAATAAAGAAACTGTTACCAGATTTACAGAAAAAACATTGAAGACAGCTGGAGGTTCAGATATTCTGCAAACACTGCATACCTGATTCATTGAATTATTATGGCTGGCTGGTTGATTCTCTTGCCATTTTTATTGTTGCCCTGATTACAGATGTCAAACACAGTACTGTGATTGCTTTGTTGTTATTTTCAGCTTTTCTCAAAGACTCGGGAGAGCATTTAAAGACAAAGAACACGTGTTTTCATTCATCCTTAATATGTCAACTAATGTCAAGTTGTCAACTAATTTGAGCACTTGCAATTTATAATGTACTGCATCCTGTGTAGCGCGCAGCTATGCTGTTAGTATGAGATACAATATTTAACAAACATTCATGTAAGAAAAATACAAACACAATAGTTTAGAATAAAAACACTTGTTGACCGTGCTGCTGATGAATACTTTTGTCCCACCATAAAACATTAAGTGAAAATTGAAATAAAATAAAAACAGTCTAGATAAATTTGTACCAGATTTAATCTCGACACTTGACAATAAAAAATTACTTACATGTGCATTTTTTACTTGTGTGCATTGCAACACATTACAAACAGCATTTGCTATCTTACAAAAAACTCTCAAAATGTTACCTACAGAATCAGTATAAGACATTTTTTATAGAAACAATATATAGTGTAAATTTGGACATTGAGCCTGATTAATTGAAGCACTTCAGGGCTCAATACTTTTTTTTTGTTGCAAATATTTAGTGGGTCTTGTTTTGGCAGAATTGATTCGAATTCAATAAATGCCATTTCTCTGGTAGATATTATAATTCTTTAATAACAAAAAGCTTTAATCTAAACTCAATTTTTTTGTCATTAACCAACTGCTGGCAACAATTGAAATCCCAAAAAGCCCCTCAATGCACGCTGTTGAATGCTCCTATTTACATTTCATCAGGCAAACATTGTTTGATTTAAACAGAAACTGCTTTAAAACAGGTTATCATATATAAAGTAGGCAATGCCCTGCATGATTTATTATTAACCTATAAAATTTACAACTTAACATCTGCGAAGCCGTTTAATATTTTGCAATGAGTACCTGTTTGATATAAGGATTTAATCTGATGTGATTTAGAAAACGCCTTATTCCAGTTTTCAGTGTTTATTAACTCTTCATATTGAAGCTTTATGATCTAAAATGTGGCATAAATAACGTGTTAGGGGATATACGTATGGTTGATGGTATCTTTAACTAAACTACTAAATGCACATCATCTTAGACAGTGTGATACCATATATCCTGCTGAGTCATGAATCTTGACTGACAGAGGAATTGTGTGACGCTGATAGTAATACTATGAGATTTGGCAAAGGTATAGGTATCTTATAAACAATGTGTTAAAACATATTAGTGCTAATCCTGTTAATGCAACTTAAATACCACAAAGAGAAACATGTGGGTCAGATATATTAACCCCAGTTGTGTTGCAAGGTATGTTACAGTCCTGCAACTGGTATGTTATTACTGATGTGATCGTGCCAGGTCTCACTTAACAACATGTTAAAAGTGTAAATACACCAGCATGCTTCTGCATGTGATTACAGTAACTGACAATGCAAATAGTTTTCAGGCTCTTGCTGTGTTGGACACATGGCCAGCTGTTACATTTGTAAACAGTGGACGTCATCATCTGAGTCATCCACCGTCTTTCCAGCTGAAGACCACTGTTTACTGCAAGACAACATGCGTGTCAGAAATCATTGTTTGGATGCATGAACTTTGTTAGATTTAACATAAGAAGGCAGCACTTACACACACATTATCTGTTCCGTGTGCCATGTCATGCAGACAACAAGTTATCTGTCAATGGTCTTAATCGGAGGGAAGATCCTTGAAGACAAGCGTGGACTCCCACTATAAACAATATGACAGCTTCTGACAGGGGAATGAACAGACGACCTCCATACACCAGCTGCCAACTTTAGTCCAAAGCGGATTAAACAGGCTATGTTAGCTGCCAGAAACAAAACAGAGGACTGCCCTGCTGCATGAGTTGAGCCTGACCTCAGCCTGGCCTTGTTGAGGGTAGCCGCCGGAGGAGGAGGCTACATACGGGGCGCAACATAACCTTGTACCAAGACAACGCTAACTAGCCCCACGGCTAACAGCTAACACCTAGCCGAGCTTACCAGTACAGCTTACCTTGATGCACGGCGACATTGCAGCCATGTCCGTCGCAGTACACAAGCGGGTTTTCCGCCCAGCCTCTCTCGTCAGAGCAAACACAGCACCCGCCGATCATCTCCTTCATATTATTTTTCGACACCTCGTCGTCCGCCGCCAGACAACGCTCGCCGGAGACCATCTACGAAGAAAGCGGACATGCGGAAGAATACGACAAAAAAGATAACCCGAAACATTCGCTGAAAACCTCCTTATTTCCCCCGCTACACAGCTTTAGGTTCCACTCGGTCGAAATGTCATGTTTTAAACGTATTTTCGTCCCTTTTTGACACCGTGTATTTTCACCAAAACATCTACTTCACGGCGCGATGGTGAGCAAAAGAGGGGGGACGTCGTAGAGAACAGGAAATGCGTAATGACGCAAGGCGCATACGCGTGCGTGTCCTCTGATAGGAAGTAAAACACGGATGTGATTGGACCCTCGGTAACAACGTGCAAATTTCGCTCCACATGGCCGAAATGTTTGAAACTTGTGGCCAAGTGACTTCACTTTTCCCCGTCAACATTGTAGCAACGCTGGGGTAGGCAAATACGTGACTGTTTCTATCAAATAACGCCAGAGTTCAGCAGCAGCAGCTTTAAGCACAAAGTGTAGTGAACAAATGTGTGTGTGTGTTTCCAAATGTGTTTACAGGAAACTTGTTCTTCGTAGAGAAGTAAAATGGGTCTGGATTAAGCACATTACACATTAATAGTGTTATTACATCACGGTGAAGTACATATTTGGTATGTTGTACATGACTTGTGAGCCTTACATTCATTTTTTAACTCAATGTGAGTTTGGTTAAGAAAAAATAAGTAGTATCTAAAAAAAAAACAACTATATTAGTTCAACTACTTGTTATATTTATCAAAAACAAAACAAGACAAAGTTGAGCAATGCAATCTCTAAATATATAGCCTGGGCCCGATTTAAAAAAAGTAAACGTGTTTTTGTTTGTTAAACTAGTTGCATAGACGACACTACTATTGTAGCCTTAATCTCTGAGTTGATGCTTGTTTCATTTATTGAAGCTTTGTTTTATAATATCCAGTAAGGAGAAATCTGAACTCTTGTAGGTTCCTTTTTTTTTGCAGCTAATCTAAAGCCACATGGTAAGATTTCACAGTATAATGAATGATAGGCCTACTGTCAAACTTTCATTACTATTCATAGACGCGTGCATCTTATAAACAGGCTTTTAGGTGTTTGTTGTGTCAAGCCGAACTCTTTGAAAACATGTGAAAGTTTCATTACAAACACATTACTGCCAAAATCACAGTGCGTTATTCACTGAAATACAGGAAACATCCAACACTCGTGAACATCTTGCTTCACATTTACAAGCTCTAAAATGTATTGATTCTATATATGTGTTTCATTGTGAAAATGTCAACGTTTTATACACTTTTTATTAGTAGTAAAGTATTTATCCCTTATAAGTACAAATCATGCTGATTTTTATCATTTTAAAAATGTTTTAGTTAATATGATATCTGAAACAAAATGACAGCAGTACTTTTATGATACATTTGAATTATGGTTTCTATGTATGCACATCTTTGAACAATAAACAGCTGGGATGGGAACTTGATTATTTTTCCACTAGTTAATGGCCTATATTTAATGTACATGATCCAAACCCCTTTTAAAAATTATTAAGAATAGAGAATGTATTAATAGTGACTGAAAAGCAATAAGTAATTTGAAAATCTTGTTATTGTAAGGATCTTTCAAAGAACATGAAATGGGCTTTGAGGACCCTACATCAGGCTGAATATCAGACCTGTCAATATACAGTTTTGTTTTGACAGCATCCACATGCTGTTGCCAAGGATGCTCCAGAACCCATACACACACACACACACACACACACACACACACACACACGCTATTCCAAGCACTCAGCTGCTGCTTGCATCACCGATTCCTCTGAGCGAGCTCCCGCTCTTGGTTTCCAGAGAAACGTAATGACTTGCCAATAATGCGCAAGAGCACACGAGCGTCCTCCGTGTAATATGGTGAGCGAGAGGTCCCTGGGAGTGCCTGCCCATTGTTTGCTTTAATTTCAAATTGCTCAAATGCTCCAGTCGACACTGGGCACTGCACTAAAAGGGGGAGTGGGAGGGATGGGGAGCTGGGGAAAAGAGAAAAAAAAAAAGTGAATTGTGTGTGGCAGGGGAAAACCTATTAGAGCTGGAGAGAACAAAGGGAGGCGAAGGAGGGGGCAGCGGCTGTGGAGGGGCCCATATAGCTACTGAAACGCTGAAAATGGCAAATGATTTTTTACAACTTGCACTTGATTAAGTCAAAGTCTGCACGAATCATGTATAATGTTCCTTGGGCTGTCAGAGGAAAGCTTTCTCTGAGACAGCAAATTGCAGCAACACTGTCTGCCTCCAACCACCACTGCTGACCTCAAAGTACATATAGCACTCAGAGCTTTTATATAATTTAAGGTATTCTCTCACTATAACCCAGCACTCCCTCCAGATGCTGTATGTTGGATCTTCAGTGTCAACAGCGTAGATCTGTTTATTAAAATAAGCTTTCCTGTTTACACACCTCTGTTCAGTTGTTTCGCTATAATGATGTCACCCTAAATTTCTTGGCATACTTTATTTGGGTTTTCAGCTTTTTTTTAACCCTATTTTCTGCACTGTAGACTATTTCATTTGCAAAGTACTTTGGCAAAGTTGAACATGTATGAAGAAAACATACACATAAGATTCAGACATTTTTTAAAACCCTATTCAGTTAAGGTATTTATGCCTTTCAGTTGATTTTTGCGATTGCATTATTATTCAGAGAAAGTGGAGACAGCATGAAACTATAAGGTTTAAAGGCCTTTTCCTAACTCGCTCATTAAGTATCTGTTCTTTTTTTTAAGGGGAATTTTCTGCACTTGCAATGTAAAAGGTAAGGGGTCTCTAAAGCTTTCAGGCAGATTTGAATAGGCCAAGTGATTGTTTTGAGGTGTATCTGTGCAGAATGAGGAGAATGTAAAAATCTCAAGGAGGAGATATGACACTGGGAAAAGCAGCCCCCGACATGCACATACTTAAGTAAGCTCCATCTGAAATCATATGTTAAGGCATTGTATTCACAAATGTATGAGAAACTTAATGGTCTATGTTTTTATTATTTTGTCTAATGTATCATGTGGTTGATGGTTTTCTTGTTATTTAGGCTCAGTTTTTATTCAGAAACAAGTTTGTTTGTGTGTGTGTGTGTGTGTGTGTGTGTGTGTGTGTGTGTTTTGCAGGAACGTTTTTCACATACTGAGCTCATAAGCTTCACCAAAAGGATACCATGCTTGTTCTTTTAATTTTGTATTTGTAATTTAATGTTTTCCACGTGTGTCATGCAGAACATAGTGAATATGGCTGGTTTACATTGCTAAATTAAATAAGCAGTATAACGTTGTTCATGATACGTTTTTTTTTTTTTACAAAGGCTATATGGTCTGTTTTTACACAATCTAGCTGAGCATACATTTGTATTATTTCAGGATAAATGTTTAACCTACCTGCAAGTGTTCTTAATCGCTTCACTCCATCATTCAATACAGCTAATAGTTCAAGTAACAATTATTAACCAAGCCCAGTGAATGCATCATTACATTTAAGGGGGCCTGGCTATATAGCAGAGTTATGGATTTTCTAAATGGCATTTTGATCTCTGTTCCATGGGCACTTTCTACATGTGTTTCAATGGTTTCTGGCAGTTTATGGTACATGTAGGCTATCTGTTCTTCAGCCGGAAATGGTTCACGTCCATCTGCGTCATGTGATCCTTATAATTTTCAGACGTGGAGAAACAAACAAGCATAGACAAAATTATTTCATCAGCTTTATTTGATTTGAATTTCAAGGTTTTTTTTTTTTTTAGTCAGGAAGGAGTGTCATCTCTCTAAGAGCTGCAAACACTGAAATGACCAATAGAGCTTCCGTCTTGGTTACACTACATTCAGGCGCATCACTATTCTTTCGTGCTCTTTTCTGTGGTCGGCGAGTAGCACAGAGGCCCAGGAAAAAAATACAAACAGTCCCAACACGGCGGGGTGAAAGGTGAAGAGGGCCCCTCCCCCCACCACTGTCCGCACACACTTCAGGCTCGAATTGCATGTAAAATCACATTCTCCCGGGGTGGTGGGGGGTGGAGAGGAATTCATTGTTTTGGCATGGGGCAGTGGGTTTGTGTCATAAAAAGTCTATGCGCTTACAAGTGCCTGCGCCTCCTTGACCGAGTGTCTCCATAAAACTCGAAGCCAAACAAATGACTCGGTGCTGCAGGAGCGACGCGTTAGGTTTCAAGAGTCTTAGAATCAGTACGGGAGTTTGGACGTTTTCATTTTAGACTTTTACGAGGAGTTTAACAATGCAAGCACGCCAAATCCCAATTAATCATGTCCCTTTTTTTAATGAAAGTTTCACTTGTCTGTCCAGCAGTGGCATTAATGTTTCAAACAGTTTCAGTGTAGTTCAAATATAGGTTACAATGTGTGTGTATGTGTACAGCTGTGTTCTTAATCTATCGATCTTCCCCATTGGAATAATACAAATAGCAGCGAAAACTGCCATGAGTCACTATAGCGAACACCGCACTTTGAATAAAACAGATTATTATTGAAAACGTGATTTATTTGAGATATTTTAAGTGCCATGAAAGTTGTTTGTGTCTGATATAATTAACCTTTTCACACTTCTTCGGTCATATCTCATATTTCTGTGCAAACCTACAGCTATTTCCATTTAACTTTCAAACGATATACATATATATGTTTTATTTAATGTATTACTTTATTCTTATAAGATGTATTTAAGTTCTCAACTGTGGGCTATCTCTGTTTGGTTTGGGTCATTTTTAAAAAATGTGTTCATGTGTCTAATGTTCCCACAAATACTTATATGTCTAAACCTATACTTGGCTTTATATGCTTATTATAAATTATTATTCCTTATCGAACTTCTTGCACCAAATTGATCTAGTCATGGTCTCTTTTCTACTGAAGCGGAATTTATCAAGTGTACAGGAATGGCCATCACTTGAAAAAGCCTGTATTACAAGCTTTGGTAGTCCGAGGTATTCCCCACATACCACCAGCACACACAGGGATGTTGTAAGAAACCTCTACCGTGCTTGAGGTCTCTTTCTCGGCCACTCGGTCTTGTTGCCTCCGCTCAGACATCCAGGCGCATGAGAG
>NC_083630.1:12406205-12514959 GCF_963584025.1 Labrus mixtus
GTCCCCCAGTCACACTCAGCAACACCACTGAATAAATATATTTTATATCTCTGAACCAAACCAGTTCTTTCAGATTTCGGTGCACTTGCTGCATTTGAGATCCCTCCTCCCCCTCTTTTATTTCGAGAGAAGTGGCATTACTGCTGAGTCTGGCTCCAGGACATGCAAGCAGAGTCGGGGTCTGAACTGTGTACTTTCTAATGACCTGACTGTGTGAAAGAAAACTGTACATATTGTGTAAAAAGAAAAAAATAGGAACCAGAAGAAGGATGATTTTCGAAAAATAAGGTTGTGTATATTTGAGGAGATCATTTGCACTCAGTGTAGTGTTTAATGAATGTTACCCTGTGTAGACTTTCACCTGTGTTGATGAATTATTAGCTTTTTAGATCATTATTTATGTCAAAATTCCCCCCCCTGGTGGAGCAGAATGAAGGAAAGATGTTTTTCTTATGAAGTGATTGTAAGTTTCCTGGTTTAATAATGCTAATTTGAATAAATTACACTGGTTAAATGAGTTATCTTTTATTATGATTTTCAAAATACTTTAAGACTGACATAGGCCTAAACCAGGAAAATAAAACAATGTGAAATAGAATATAATAGAACTATTAATAAAGGTGTAATGAAGAAAACGTGTTTTCTGTCTTCACATTATACCTAACTTTTATTTGATGATACAACTGCTGTATTTTAATTAGACATAAATGTTGATCAATGCTCGCTTGGAATGAACAAATTATACAACTTAATTCACAGGATCTCTAGTGTTGAAAAGGAGGAATTTGTCACTGCAGAGCGCATACATTGAGGCGCAATGCTGCACCTGAATAGGACAAACTATTAGATGCGTAATCCCGCGCTGCGCTGCGTGCGTCTCTCCTCTTCAGCGCAGTTGACAAAATACTGACCATATATTCATGAGCTTAATCCCCAACATGTGAAGCGTGCGACAAAGGAGAGGGGTTTTCAATTAGATCGCCCACTTTATCTGGGGGGCCGACACAAAACTTCCTTTAAGACCCTTTAAAGGCGCTAAATTGGTCTTAACATCTGTAATGCCATGTCGATGGAAGCGAGTCCCTTTTGTCATTAATGAAGTAACAAACCACTCCATCAACCGGCATTCACACACACACACGCACACACACACACACATCGGAGAGTTAAATCCCCTCTCTGCATTGGATCTCACAACTGGTGCAGGACTATTACAGCAATCAATGCTTATTCCCCTCCGTTTGACCCAGCTATGGTGCCCGTCCAAATCGCGTGAAATTACCCTGCGGATTAAAGTAGTCCCAGTTTTTATTGTCTGCATCTGTGAAAAAAACAAAAAACAAAAAAAAAAACCCTTCTCCTTGTTTCTTTTGTTTCATAAGAGTCGCGAGGTCTTACACCTGTTAATCACTCAATTTAGTCCAAACAAGCAGGAATTAGATCCAGATAAGGGACTGCTGGAGAGATTCTTCTGCGCATTAATTTATCCAAACACACTCACAGCCTCGCACAAAGTCACCTAGCTGCTTCATGGAGCATAATGCCAAAAAAAAAAAAAAAAAAAAAGAAGGAAAGGAACAAAATAAAAGCAATTTTCTCCTGTGCAGCCACCATCCTCCACAATGTGTGATGTCTTTTAAATTCCGTCTTTTGCTGAAGCTCATTGGAGCATGTGTGTTTTTCCTGCGTGGCCCTATAGGGGCTTGATGATTTGTCCGGGGAGTTTTTTTTTAATCTTATTGTGAATATAACTAATGAATGGCAAACCAATTTGTCCCTAATATCTGGGGAATGCCGGGAGGCGGGTGACCTGCTGGGCTCGAGGCTTAAACTTTTCTTTGCGGCGCAAAAAGGCGAGAAAATTGAAATGCTGTCACAGGGCAATGGCTGTGGATTTATAAAGTCACACTTGTTGGATGTGTGCTCTTTCATTTAAAACAGGCCCATGTGGGATTAGGCTTCTTGTTGCATGAATGATCTTTATAATGGATGTTGATATAAAGAGAAAAAATATGAATTCAGTCCAATCATCCGACGCTTTATAAAAGAAGGAAAAAAAAATCTACATGATTTGACAGATTGTATCAATGCGCTGGATCTTGAAACCACACCCCCCCCCCCCCCCTCCCCACTCTCTCTTACAGGTTAACCCAGGTGTCCAGAAAATGTCCTCCCACTGACTTGAGCCCATTTTCATCACCGCTTTCCCTCCCCCTCTTCCCTTTTCCTCTGTAGAGCTGCTGGACTTGATTTGGCTCCGTGATTTGGATTCTCCCGGACCTCGTTTCTCCCACCGCGTCCGCGCACTGAGGGAGAATAGACCCAATCACTCCACAGCCTCAGCCGGATCAGTCCCTCACTCAGTCCCCGGGAGAGGCGCTCTAAAAGGCGCTTTGATGAACAGACTCACCCCCCCCCCCCCCCCCCCCCCCCCCCCCCCCCCCCCTCACTCGCACTCTTTCCTCCCCCCTCAGGCGGAGAACCGGCCCCGATGAAAGACCTGAATAGCCGGGCCATGGCACTCCGCTCCCCTCTCGGATCGCCCCTTAATTCCCCGTCTCTCTTGCTCTCATCCAATTAACTCAGTGTATTAAGCGGTTTATCGTCTCATAACCGCCCTTTCAGCTCCAACAAGGGAGACACTTTGCAATAGGACCAGCTCTCCTTTTGACACCCTCTCTGCTGCTTGTATGTTCCTCCACGCCATGAATAACAGGGACAGAATAGAGGACTAATTCCCTCATCAAAGCCTACCTTGTTCATCGCTGGTCAAAACGACAAGCAATAAAGCTTAACACGACAATACAAAGAGACTTGTTCGACCTTATTAGCTTAGCAGGTTCGAATTAATGCAGAGGGACTCAAATTGACTGGGTTTAGTCCAAACTGGGAGGACAAAACGGGGCCCTCACTTGAAAAAGCTGCAGCCTGGTTTAGTGGGAAAAGCAGGCTTGCATGGGCTGATTAAATCCAGAGCAAAAACAGTCTGATGTGGGAGAAGAAGTGGAGCTGATATGATTTGATAAATATGTAAAATTATGAGCAATAGACTGCAAATGCAGTGAGACACTTTGTCACACACACAGCATGTTCTATCCATTGCATAGTGAATCACGGTTTAAGTGTTCAGCCCACTTAAGGTTGCCTTCACAAGTCACAGTGGTTTGAAGTGATTTGTGAGGCGTGCAGTGTTTATGGAAATGCACGCGGCAGGACGGAGTAAAAAAAAATTTACTGTATTAACACAAAAGCAGAATTCTCAGAGGAAAATGCTGAAACACTTGATGGAGCGAGTTACAGACTGAACTTTAACTACAGCAGAGGAAACATATAGTTTACAAAGTGAGACTATAATGAAAAGATATACCATGACATTCATAACTGAGCACATTATACCATTGAGTTTACAAAGATAGCTCTAATTTGTTTGTATATGGCCGATCGAGTATAGCCTACATCTTTCTCAATGAAACTAACAGTCCTGTCTGACTTTTGTTAAGTTACAGACATTTTCCATTAGACTCTAAAGTTTTAAGACTGAAGTTTGTTGTAAGGTTAAAGCTTGTGTTAGACCAAATAGAACAAAATAAGCAGGTTTTTTTTGGGGGGGTCAACTTTAATTCTCTTTAAATAGTTATTTGATGTAATGAAGGCATTTTGCATTGACACGCCAACAAAGCTAGATTTAGTAGATTGTGTGAAGTCCGAGGATGTTTGCTTTTTAGAATGTGATTCCTGATGTCTCCTTTCTTAAAATGAACAAACACAGCCGTGCACTCTGCTGTTTTGAGCCGTACCATTTCTGCATGAAAAAAACCAGGACATCAAATGATATTTGTTCTTTTATTTCTTTGGAGTGATATATTATATGGTAAGATAATCTCTAAAACAGCTTTAGTTTACTCAGTTGGTACTCAAAGATGAGTTCATTGGGCATTTGTATAGGTCTAGTTACAGCTGTTTAACACTATTTGTGTACTAGTGAGTATTTGATATCAACTCAGGTTCATTGTTAAATAGCAGTTTCTTCTCCCAGTCCAAACTTGTGGCTAATTTTAATGTTGTTTTAAAAAAAATTATTATAGAAGTCTAAAAGAACACAATACCAGGCTTAGACTACTCAGGCATTGAGCATTGTTAGGATCAATTTATTGTATGTTTTGGTTTTGAAGTACTTCTTGTCATCATGTGTGAGTATGAGGAGCAGGACAGGTATGAGAGATCCACTCAGCCATGCTAATGATCACCAAGCGGAAACTTGTGGCTTATTGGGGGTTGAACAGTGATGAAAGTCTACAGCACATACTTTTTTAGCTTTAGGCTCACAGGCCCCTAAGGTTGGCTTTGGGTCTGTTTTTGGATTCAATGAGCTATAAGAGAAATAAAGAACAACTTCTTTAAATATGGAAGACAACATAGTAACATATCCAGATGCCTCAAGCATTACGTTTAGAGTAATCACCAAACTTCACCTTCAAATATGGTGAAAAATAAAGTGAAGGGATGATTGGCTACGTTTGTTTGGGACTATTCATGGCCAGGGGATTGAGACATGTTTGTTTATGAGTGATTATTACTGAAGGGAGGTGTATGTGGGATCAACTCAGGTTCATTGTACTGTAGAGACGGACAGGTCAGTTGAACAGTGGAAACTTGTAGCTCATTTGAATATTAAAGGAAAGTGCAGGGACTCATTGATTGACATAACGACATGCAGAAAAACTGATTAAAAATGCATTCTTTCACTTTTGTTCATTTTTAAAATAAGCTTCACTTTTAAGTGATTTTATCGCGTTAACTAACATAGTGTGGAGGTGTAGTGTAACAGTAAACAAGAACACAACCAAAGATAGCCATACACCCATGTCTGCCCCCCCACACACCCCCACACATGGCAAATATCACAAGATTGACATCTTTTTCATTTAGCTCTTTATTAAGGTTTCAGTATCAAACAATTTCTTATCAATATCAAAATACCAAATACATATTCTGGTCATTACAATAACAAAAAAAATACATAAACTAACAAGTCATACACAGAAAATGACAGGCATTAAAACACAATGTGCCCACAGGAGGGAGGGGGGGAAGTGAAATGACATCAGTTAAACAGTGGCGGTGGAGAAGAAGAAGAAGATCAGCTGTTCAATACGGAGACAAAAGAGTGAGAGAGCAGAGCGCGTGGCCTCCCTCGCCCTGCATCCTCCTTTTCTTTCATCCTCTGATCTCACTCACACACACACACTCGGGATGAATGGTGGTAATCAGAACAAGTGTCCGATCGCTGCGGGCATCCAGCGGTGTTAGCGGGCTGGGTCACTATCATTGGCTAATTAGCGCCTTTTGGAGTATACTGGCTGCTCTGAGGATAAGTCATTTTCACACACACACATCTTGGTACAGCCAGCCTCCGCGTACACACACACACACACACACAATAGGCTGTCATTTAGGTATGATTGCAACACCCCCCTTTAACCATACAGTCAGGGTGATGGGGTCAAGTCGTGTGTGTGCACGCAGAATGTCTATATGAAGAAAATGAAGGCAGGTGAAAAGGTGTGATTGGGTTTTAAGTCCTGTAACAAGCCCATTAGGTTCAGGGAAGATGATACGAGGGTTGGGACGTGGAAACCCTAAAATCACTAACCAATAACAGGGACAGCCAATGCAGCTGAATGTGCAAATGTCCTGTTGTGACAGTCAGATGTTGCAGCCTTTCGGCAGTGTCGTCATTTGGTGTGTGTGTTTTACTTGAGGGAGGAGAAGGCCTGGAAGAGTTTGGCCAGGTTGATCTCTGAATAGCCGCTGGTGGCCAAAGCTTTTTCGGGCACTTCCTTCAGCCTCCGGTACACATCTTTCTCTCGGTTCCACTGCTTTGCAAGATCTGGAGGCGAGGGAAGGAGAGAAGAGAGGCGTTATCATCACTAAAGCTCAATGGAATATGATTCTGCTCCTCGAATGCATCAACGCTGATGATATACTACTACTGCTGTTTGTGTGTGTGATGATTGACTACGACTTAAAAAAAAAAGGCTTTAGCCAGAATTTTAAATGAACTAATAAAGCCACTGCTTAAGCCCATGTTCCGTCAGAGACCTTTTATTTGATGTTCCAAGATCACAGAGGTCCTGCACTGCTTTTCTTTTAAATATTATTAATGTCCCATAAATGTACTGGTGAGAGTGACTTTTTTATGTCCCTAAACTATGAAAACACACTGCCCTGTTCTGTATTTTAAAAAGGAAATTAACACCTAACTTTTAAATCTGGCTTTTAATTTGGAGTAATGTTACAAGTGGAGTACAAATTCAAATAGATTTATCCCTGGTAGGCCCTGAAAGGTGCTATGCAGAGAGGTGCAACGAGCGACCAATCGGAGGCAGATTTGCAGCCTGTTCAGACGATTTATCAGTGACCAATGCCAATCTCAGATTTGCTTTTTTTTTTTTTTTTTAAATATCAATAATAAGACTAATTAATAGGTAATGTTTCATTATGAACATAGATTGAATTTACAAAAATTACCAAACTGTTTGTTTTTGTCTGTCAATTACAGTTTTTTAAAGCTCCTGTTAGGACATTTTTCTTCGCGTCAATTTTGGCTCCATCTCTTATGTCTGAGCTGATCTTGTCGCGTACATGCATTGACAATGTTTTCTGCTTAAAAATCTCTTCTTTAAACAGTCAACTGTATTACTCAATCTTAGTATTTAAAGTGAAAAATGTATATATATATTTTTTTTAAAGTCTGTTTTTTTACGTATGCTGTAAATCTTCCCATCTGACACCTACCCCCTAAAGTCCTAAAACCTACTGATAGAAATTGTCAATCCTTTTGCTAATGGTCACGCTTGATTTTGGAGCTCATAAAAGAGACATCAGCATGGAGTTCATTTCAAAACCTGTTAAAAACTTCTCACAGGAGCTTTAAAGAAAATAAATCGGAATCGGCTGGTCAGACCTTGGAAAAAATGGGAATCTGTCAATGAGTGGTACGTGCTGCATCTCTGCAAGTAATTGAACTTAAAGCTTGGAAACGTTTGGCTTGTGTGGGTTTTGGCGCCCCCTGTGGTACCTCTTCTCATCCTGCTGTCTTTACCAGTCAAACATGTCACTCACTGAGAATATTTGCTGTGTTTACTTCGTATGACACCTACCCATACGGCAGCTCAAGCATTTAAAATCATTCAATCATTACGCTCGTTTGATTTTGTAGCCCGAAAAGGGGCATACATTTTCATTTCAGTTTGTTTTATAACCAGTTCAAACTCTTCAGAGGAGCTTTGAGTTAATGATGATGACAAACCCCCCTACCTCCATATGACTATGTACTGCTTAATCACACAGGACGAGGAGCAGAGAAAGCATCATCTCCGTCTTCTTTTTACTGACAAACACTCACTCTTCAGGGAAGAGCTAACAGATCTAAAACTATCTGCCTGTAATGCTATCACTGTGAGGGCCAGGAGGGGGAAAACCAGAATTGGTCAGAGGTTGTAGTTGATGGCAGCTCACATGTATGCGCGCACACACACACACAATCATGAGATCGATAGGAAAGCCCAATGAGAGCACAAAGTCAATGTCTGGTCCCTATTATCCCTTTAGGTGGTCCGTAATGAGACCACAGAGACGACTGAGAGCTGCTCTCTCAGGCAGGGTGGACACCAAAACCAAATCTTTACAGTATTATTCTGCACGTCAAGTGTAGATGAAGTATCATGAAACCAAGTAATAATAACACGCTATCACAGCAAAGAGTGCAGCAAGCTGTATGGAGAATAATAACGTGTTGACTGGGAAATCATCGGGGGAAGAAGCAGGAAAAATTTAAATGAGAGAACGTTTGTTTGTCTGCGGTTGATGTCTTCAAACAGCACTCATCTACATTTCAACATATTTTTCAGAAATAATTTTCTTTCTGTTCAATTAACATTAAAATCATCAGGTAAAAAGCCCTGATTCTATATGTCTGTTAACATAGCTGAGATAAAAAAACCAACCTCTTAGAGGCTGCCATACAAACATAAACATAAACATCTGATAGAATACTTTCAATAAACAGACCATCTAATACATACAATGTCAAAGGATGAAAAGAACATATCATAGGCTCCGATGTGGAACTTCAGTAACATTGCTGTTTGCCTTTAGGGAAGTTAGAGAACCATTTATCTTGATACATTTGTGCTAAAGTGAATTATTTGATTCCTTTCAGAGTGGGGATCTTGTTTTCGGAAGTGTAACAACTTTGTTAAAATTAAAAAAAAAAAAAAAAGGAATAAATCTAAGTTTTTGTGAAACAACCAATACAGAGTCATTTTCTCAATAAACAAACAAAGAATGTGTAAGCCTATGAGGGAATAACATTGAATACTGTAGAATGCAAACCAGGGCTGAAACCTTCACAAACTCTAGACAGCAGCTCTAATTAGGATCAACCAATCACATGAACCAAAATGACTTCTCCCTTCTGAAATGAAAATACAAGTATGTGTATATATTGTATGAAAATGATTTCTAAAGTGAAAGTATAGAAGGGCTTTGAACTGCAAGTCATTATGAGAGCTAAGGGATTAAACCATCAATAATAGAGAATGAGTCGTTATTATCTACATCACCACATCATAAAGGATGACTTCTTTAAACTGGTTTCCCCGTGTCCCACACATTGCATTCAATCCAAAGATGTTCGACGTACAAAGACGAGAAAGAGAGAGTAATTCATATACGAGACGCTGGAACATTCCAGTTTAAGTTTTTGAACATGTTTGTGTAGATAAATAAGTGAATAATATTTGATTATGTACTTATCAATCACTCAACTTTCTGAACATAAAGAGTAAGAAGAATGAACATGTATGACTTCTAAAGTCTTTATAATTGTTTTTTTTATACATGCAAAGACACAGAAAAAACTTGCTTATAATAGTGACGCGCTCATTATTTATCAGGCTCAGTTACTGTATAGAAACAGACACACAGTCCATACGGCTGGTCGTCATGTCTACATCTCCACAGTCCTTCCTGCCCGCTGCATTAGCAGCTGCTGGATAAATACCATCCCACTGACTGCCCAGAGAAACAAAGGTTAGATACACAGAGATCACACACACACACACACACTCACACACACACACACACACACACACACACACACACGGTGGTTAAACACTTAAAAAGCACACTAAGTCAGAGTCATGGCGACTCAAAAACATCCATGTGTCAGTGACCAAACACACACACAGGATGGTGTGGTTGACTTTTAACGGCAGCAGCACCTATTAGCAGATAATCCTCATGTTAGCAAGGACAGCGATGGGGGGGGAGAGAAAACAGGGAGACACACAAACGAGTCTATTTATCGGGGGAATAGAAGGGAAGGTGATGATGCATGATCAAGCGAAAGCAATCATGTCATCATTTCTGAAAGGTAGGGGAAAATAATTCTCCCCCCCCTGCCCCCTCCTCTCTTCTTTCTCCCCACTTCCTCGCTCCCTTTCTCTTTTCTACCTCAATCACTGTGTGGCGAACTGATAAAAGAATGATTTAAGAGTCACAGAGAGGGGAAAGAGAGAGAGAGAGGGAGAGACCGCGCTGCAAGTCGGAGCACAGTGGGGAGTGCCGTTCAAATAAATAGCCTCCCTTAAAGAGCGAGGGTGAGCTGGAAGGAGAGAAAAGAGGGTTGCCGGGAAGGCCGAGAAAAAGGGAGCGAGGAGTGGAAACGAGGAAGGAAGTGAGGACGACTGGAATGAAGGACAAGACACTATGTACGGATAGAAAGCAAACTGTAGCTTTAGATCTGAAAAACTTTACCTGATTGACATCATCTCTGTGTCCCTCACCAACACACACACACTGACATGGACTCATAAACACACACATGCAGACTCACAGTGAGTGTATCAGGGGTTATCTCTGCTCTAACTAGGTGTTGTCACACACTTGCACACACTCTGCCGGTGCCGGGCATGAGTAGATCGGGGCTCTGCACGCTCTAACTAGGTGTAAATACAATAACAAGCCTGTAATTAAGTGAGCATGATGAAGTTAATGGAGATCGGCCATTCCGTCGGCCGCCTCCATGAATATTCTATTAGGCTGGTGGCGACGGGCAGCTGGAATAGCAGTTAATTTAATCACCACTCGGAGCACAGGGAAACTTCTTTGTGTGAGTGTAATTGCACAGAATGAATAATTGATTTGACAATCGCACCCGCGGATTTTTGCCACCCCGCTTTGTATCGCCGGAGAAAGGGAGGGGAGAGAGGAGGATGAAGAGAGAGAGCGAGAGAGAGGGAGAGAGGGAGGGAAGAAAATGTAGAGGAGGAAGAAAAAAAGAAAAGGAGAGAGGAAGAGGAGTGGGAGGGGAGAAGATGAGTGAACGCAGAGTGCTCAGAGGTGGCAGGGAAGCTGTCGGTAAATGGATCATTAGAAAAGCGCAGCTCAAGGACAATTTATATTTTATCAATGCGGCAAAATTACATTATTGCTCACGCGCAATCATACTGCCCACACTCCAGTTTTAGACCTGGAGGGAGGGTGGGGTGGGGGGGAGATGGGGTGGAGGAAGGCAGCAGATAGAGAGAAGGAGGGAGGGAGAGCAGGGGGAGATGGAGAGAAAAAAAAGTGACATCAAATGATTTGAAAGTCATTGATACGGGATGTTCCCAGCTACGGAACGGACAGCATGTTTTTTTTTTTTTCATAGTGTGTGTGTGTGTGTGTTTGTCTGTCTATGTGTGAATAATCTATTAGAGATCTCCTGCAGCGGATAAAATTACCTCCATGTTTTACTCAGTAGCAGCAATCAGGCGCAAAAATGCAATGTACATGTAGATAAGACAATTGAACGTTTGCAAATTTACACACACACACACACAGGCACGCACACGCGCACACACACAGAGAAAACAAAGTTCAAATGGATTCTTACTCTAAAAAGACGAAATGGATCATTTGTCAGGGACTATTTTCATGATTAATAGAAAACATTTAAACTATTTTACAGCGCAAGTTCATGGTGTTTAAGTTCTTCAGACAATGAAGAGGTATGAAATATGTCATCAGGAGTATTTGTTTGCACATTGGGATTGGTTTGTTTAAGAAGAAAAACAAAGTGCTGACTACGTTATTTCATATATGTAAGTCTGATACCAGGATCTTTGAAAGTGGACATTTACAGTTTCTGTTCTTTAATAATGGTAGAAAGAATATCAAGTTGAAAGAATCTCAAGTTGCTGACATGTTTAACCAGCTCCTTCAGTTGAAGTTACATTTTAGAGCACTTTTCACCACCACCATAAAGAAAATTTAACAACATGAATATGAGACGGCCCAAACATCTTTCTAAGCATGCAATCCCACGGGAACGACACTCACCACACAAACAGTCACAACAACAAGGTGGAGAAGTGTGTATAGAACTGTATGTCTCCTCCCTGTAATCTGAGCAGCGTGGCCCCTGGGTGTGTAATGCAGTAATATGTGGTATTACTGCCCCAGGACAGAGGGATAACACCTTAAACCTACACTTTATCGCAGCATGTGAGTCAGTATACATGCATCCTCCACTTTTAGAGAATTGATGTGTGTGTGTTGGATATAAATAATTTGATAGGAATAGTTGTTTGTCAAGATTAACTGTAGCATGTTGTAATAACCTTTATCGACAACACACACAGATCTGCCATAACTGGCTGGATTAAAAACATTAACAGTATGTTGTGGGTACTATTTGGGTTCATCTTTAAGTTCAGTGTGTAAGTGCTGTGCAGTCAGACAAAACACCAAAGGCTGTGCCTGCGGTAAGTGGCTGTATCTTCAGTTTTTGGACCGAACAGCACATGTTTCTGTGTGAAAGCCCGCACAAAACGCGTGTAATTGTTTGTTTTCTTTAAAGCCTGAATTGACTTTTTCTACACTGAATGATCTGCGGATCACGTGAGGCTCGAGTCCATGGGGGGGGGGGGGGGGGGGTTTGTGATCCCAACGGAGCATCTGGAGCAAACCGGACACCGTGTAAATCTGAGAGGTCACAAGCTGATTTGGAAATAAAAACTAAGTGACACTTTCTGGAACATGTTTTTTTTTCTGAAATAATTCTTCTTAAAGCCTCATAAGGTTTAGGAAGCCCACTAAAAAAAATATTTACTTAATACTACACCAACTAGGGCTGAACAATATATCGTTTCACCATCCCATAAACGATGTGGGCATGCGCAATATAAACATTGCAGGGTGTGTAATGTCAGTCATGTGACCAAAGAACGCCATGACTCTTTAGTGTTTCTGGAGGCAAACCAAAACAGACAGTTTTCTAGTTTCTATGACTAATCTACAATAAAGTTTGTCTGATATCACCATCAGTAGTTACTGACCACTGTGTATGCAGAGTCTGTGTGTTTCCCCTGCTGGTAAGAATGGACGCGGAACAGGTGGCGCTGCTGTCGTTCCAGATGAACCAGTACGACGCTCGAGGCAGACCTTTAGTTACAGATTTGAAATGAGTTTATTCCTGCTATCAGCCGCACCTCACCCACTGCTTGTTAATGCTGTGGCCTCATATATGGACCTGAAGCGCACACTGTGAAGCGTTTTGTGAGTCACAGGTAGCTGGATGTGGTGAGTTTTTGTTTAATTAGAAGTTACAATCCCTGAGCTGGTCATGTAGACTAAACATAACTTTGAACGTCATTAGAAATGGTCGACGACTTATAAGCATCACTATTGTGAGGCACAAGTTTCTTTGTGAAGTCAGTCAGAGGACTGGATCCAGTGTGTGGTGAAAGTAGGAGGGGGTTAAGATTTCAAATTAGAAAATGACTTCAAGTCCTTAACAATATGAAAATTATTGTTTGATTGAAATTTAAATGAAGGTACATTAAAAGACGCATTGCATTTATCATTTCCTGTTTGTTTTATCTTTTTTTTTTATCGTTCAGCTCTATGTGGTTTCAAAGCTCTAACACAGAAACACAAACTTTTTTCTTTTACGGTCAAAGCCCAAAGCTGCGGTAAGAACTGCTCTATTTTCCAAGGTAAACACTTAGCATTCAAACTGTGACACATTTGTAAATAAGAATTTGTACAGAAAGCTCTTTCTAAACACCTTATTGCTGGCCAAAGACAATGATTTGGCATCAGTGAGTGGACAACAAAATGCTTTCAGTCGCCACCGGACAAAACATTGGGTTGCTACACAACCGTGAAGCATGTGTTCAAGACTGTAATATGTGTCCTCTGTATGTACAGTAAACTGTGAGTACACATTTCAAACACTTTCCCACCAGGTAAATAATGTATTGTATTGTGGGGTTACAATATGAGACTCGGGGGGGGGGGGGGGGGGGAAGCCCAGCGCGGATCAAAAACACAGCATCGGAACATAAAGAAAGACTGAGAGTCGAGAATTGATTGGCGATGATTTCTTGCATCTGGGCAAGGACAGAAATAAAAGAAAGCAAAAGTGGAGGCTATAATCATGTTAGTACTCCTTCCCTTCCTCCCTCCTCCTCTACAACGGTCCAATCCCTCTATTTCAGCTCCCTCCATCTTCTGAGTGGTCATCTGTTGATTACACGTTATATTTACCTCTGCTGTCTCACCCTTTGGCTGCCTCGCTCAGCGCCTGGATGGCACACACACACGCTTTCAGGCATACATACATAAATAACATACATACATAAATATTTAATCAAATAAATAAATCACTCGGCCCAGCGGCCCTTTCTAATCAAGTGACATCAATCAGGGAGAACTATGGGTAAAGAGGCCTTGTGGCTGACGCCTACTGAGCGCGCCCAGAGCACTGGAGTAGCGTCTATTTGAGTCCAAGGGGGGAAATATACGCTCCATGTCCCATTATAGGAGAAGGGCTATCCTTTCGTCAGCGCGCCCATTACTCCCCCTATCATTTCCCCAAATCTAAAACCTGTTTTCAATCAACACAGCCAAACGAGTGCCTGTCCAAGAGTGGGAAAGAGAGAGCGAGGAAGGGGAGAGAGAGCAAAGGAGAGAAAGCGGTAGAGATGGACAGTGAGGGTAGGGGTAGAGGGAAAGCGATCGAGGGCTCTTTCCTTCTTTCTTCCAGTGATTGGAGCGTTTTGCATTCTGTATGTGTGTGTGATTGAATCCGTCTCCTAAATTAGGGCTGTCGACTCGAGGAGCTGAATGTCCTTAACCCCCCCCCCCTTTCCCTGCATCCAATGCTCATACTCTGCCGTTTGTGTGTATGCATGCGCAGGTGTGTGTCGCATCATTGGTGAATATTGTAAGTGTAGCCTGGATAAAAGGTTTACATTGAGCCATTGATTGCTAATGCTATGTTGTGTACGTGTATTTGTGAGGAAGCATTGTCAAGACATCAAAATTCCATCTTTAAAAGCCGTCCTGGTAACTTGATTTCTGTTGAAAAGGCGGTGCTGCAGAATAATAATAACAGCAGAAATGAATAAAATATGATCACATTTTAAAAAGGGGAGCCTTTTTTCGGTTTACACAAAACTTTATACAACTATCCTGCAGCCATCAGAAAAAGCACTTTTGAAAGTTAGGTGCAAGACTTAACGCCACAGCAACATGTGTGTAGGTATATGTACGTATATATGTCACTTACTTTTCTCATCCTGCTGTAGAACTTTGGTGCATGCATAGTCCCAGTCAAAGATGAACCTGTAGAAGCAGAGTTGGTTGTACAGGGCCTTCTCCGAATACTGTAGAGAAAACACACACAGATTAAAACAATGGGACTTCAAACAAAACAAGTGAAACAGAAGTTGGTGCAGAATGTGAGCATATTACGTGAACTTTGACAGTGTTGCGTCGGGTAGCAAGCTTCGATTATGTCAACGTTTGTGGGGAAGACATCTTAATAGATCTGAAACAGTTGACTCTTCTCTTAGCCTTACACCTTTTTTTTTTTTTTTTTTTAACCTATCATCGTTTTACTTTTCCTGTAGTACTTAGAACGGGGGCGCCAATAGCAAACCTGCCTATTCTGGTGTTCTCCGACAAATACCAATCGAGCTGCACAGTGATGGGCTATAAGCACAGGTCCCACTAGCGAACGTTTAAGCCCTCATGCCACCCTCGTGGTGTCTGTTTCTGACAGTATGGTCAGTACACCAGTAGCCTGCTGGAGCTCATTTTGCAGGGCTCTAGAAGTGCTCCTTCTATTCCTCCTTGCACAAAGGAGCCGATACTGCTGCTGCTGCTGCTGGGTTGATGCCCTTCTAAGGCCCTGTCCAGCTCTCCTCTTGTAACTGCCGGTCTTCCTGACAACCCTTTTCCGTATGAAAGTCTTTCTACAACTTAAGTTAAAATCTTTTTTTAAACTGATTTGTCTTCATAATTGTACAGCAGATCTTCATGGTGTCAACAAGCACTACTTAAACGCTGTTCTCTGTCCACTCAGAGTCTGCACAGGGATTTATCAGCAGGATTTTTTAATTTTGTAATAAAGATTTATATTTTGGGCTTTATCATGTCTGAGTAGCCATGGGGTCGGATTTGAACCTGGCTGCCCGATTTGAGGACTGAAGCCTCTTTAATAACAGGGATTTAAAAATTGTAACTAATCTATCTACTGCCATAAGGGATAAAATACAGTATTGAAGATCCATTAGGTTTTTTATTGACAAGATTTGTATTACTTGCCCTAAAATCCAAGTATGTTTTGCTATTTTATTGCAAAATTATAATAAGTGCTTTTCTTATTGAGCTTGTCATCCATAATTCACCTCAGGACTTCATACAAGAAACATGTTGGAGTGCAGTATGGGCTATGAAAATGGGCTGGATATTATCCGAGATGTGTTTTGGCATGAAGATTGTCAGCATCCTTTTTCACATTAAAATATTATTTACTGCATTTGGACTAGAAATGCAAACCATCTAAAACACTGTTAATGCAAGTTTTTCATCTTTAACTGTCATTAAAAATATTTGTATCGTTCGCAAATAAAATACTTCTACTTAGACTTCTTGTTTTGATATTAAATTGAGGGCCTAGCATGGAGCCTTGTGGAACACCACACTATATGAGACTGTGCGCAGAGTTAGCTAAATTCTACATAGCTTTATTTGTTAAGCATGAAACAAGATGTTTGAAAGACATTTTAACAACAAGGTTAGCAATATGCTTAAACTCAAACAGAAGTGCGACAGAGTAATGTTTCTCTCCTCCAGCTAATCTCAAACATCACTTTCAGAAGTCACATCCTTCCTGTTCTTCAGCCGTATCTCATCAAAATTTTAGTGGTACATAACTTATAGTTATGATTCAGGTCTTTCAATATTTGGATGAAGTTGCTAATTAAAAATAAAGCATACCCAATTTAAAATGCTATATTTTATTTCTAGATTCTCAAAACTATAATTTTGCAGCTTTTTTGTCACATAATAGTAAAATGGTCAGAAATCATTAGTTCCTGGACTATGGACTATCTAGTGACGATAAACAAGACGTAATCAAAGGCTGTTGGAAGTCTTGATAGGTATAAACCATTTTATAGTCAAATAAGTAACAAATATGTGGTGAAATAATCTGGATATTATCCCTTTATGAAAACATTCTTAAATTGCAGTCCTAAATGAATGAAAGTTGGCTTGGCTTCAATGATTGCAGCATTCTTTTTGGGGTGGTGGTTGGGCTTTTTATGCCTGTATTAGAGAGATAGGAGTAGGACAGTGGATAGATTCCGAAAACAGGTAGTGAGAAAGTGGGGAATATCATGAGTCAAAGGAGCTATAGGTCGGATTCCAACTCTGGGTGACCACTGTTTCGAGGACTGAGTCACTGGGTTTAACAGAAATGCATACCGTTTGCCACCACTTAGTGGACACAGTTATAAATAATTACATTTTCTGTTTGCACAATGAGTTATCAATCCTTTTACTCTAGTCTCATAAGAGTGAAAATCATGACAAGGCAATAAAAACATCCAAAACAGATTAATAAACCTTGTTTTCCAGTTTGAGGAACAGGTAGGCAAAACATGACTCAAACGCAACTCTAAGAGAAAACAATGCTCTTCCTCTGTGTGACACAGTAAAGCAAGAAAACAAATTTGCTTGCTTTGTTAATCTCCACTGCAATTAACTGGAGCCACACGACAGCCTGCCAGAGGGAGACAGAGAGAATAGAAGAGAGAGAGGGAAGAATGAAAGAGAGGATGAGCAAGACAGAGAGGTGGGAGGGAAAGAAAGAAGGGAAAGAAGAGAAAGGGTAAAAATACAGAAACAAGCAGTGAGAGATTGAGAGAATCAAAGACTGTGAGGCAGAGAGAGGGAAAGAAAAGAGGGGGATCAGGCCTGAAATACCCTCCCTCATAATAGTTTGTTGTGATAAGGCATTGTGAGAGAGGCATGCGAACAGCCGAGGCTGTCAATTTGATTAGCCATTATACTGCATGTTTAATTGCAGTTATTGGCTCGTCATTTCCCTGCTACGCTGGAGAGGGCACGCTAAGCCCCGACCCCACACTGCCATCAGGTGTGCGCAGAGTGCTTTATTATTACCAACAGGAAGAATCCCTCGGCAACTCCTGTGTGTCTGTGTGTGTGTGTGTGTGTGTGGGGGTGTTTGTGCAAGGAGTTTGTGTGTGCCCATTATACCTGCCAATCCCAATGTGCGTAATTGTAATTTCAGTTTTTACTGCTGTGGCATAATCAAGTGGTGAGAGTATCTAATGCAACTAAATGCAAACTATGTGATGTGTGATTCTGAGTGTGTGTGTGTGTGTGTGTGTGTATATATGTGTTTAATGGCTTTCTAGGCAGCCCACATGGCACCCACAGCTGTTGACCGGTGATGCACTGCCTAGTCAACAACCAAACCATGCACATCCCATAATGGAGCCTCGGTTATCGTTGCCAAGGTTGAACAAGCTTGGTAGGCACAAACACTGCTGTTTCTTTTTCCTCTTAAAAATAAAACACACAGAAGAACACCACACGCAGAAACGCACTTCTGCACAACACACACATTCAAACAATGAAATGCTGATTGTGGGCGGGCCAGTCGCTGTGTTCTGATTGACTGACAGGTGTCAGAAAGGCGTGGCTAAAATGTTACAGGGTTGTTATTGAATTTGGAGCCCCTCAACCCCACCTCACTCTCTCCTCTCTCCCACCTCACACATACACACACACACACGCCTACCTCGTCATTCAGCTCGGCGCTTTGTTCCTGCACTGACACCATTTCAATTTGCTCCACAAATCTGCAGCATTTTCAGCCTGACTGCCTAAGGAGCAAACCAGCTGTGAAATTGCCTCTCTCCCGGGAGCGTAGGACCCCCCCAGCCCCCACCTCGTACCCCTTGCTCCCTTGCATCCCTCTTCCCCAACTCAACCCCCCACCCCCCCACCCACCTCCCCCAAAAAAAACCCAGTCGACTCGACACACATATACACATCCCTCTGCATGTACAAGCCAACAGGACGAGGCACATGTGTGTGAGCAGAGAAGAGAGAATGGCGACAGGATGTATAGAATAATAAAAAAGAGAGAGAAATAAGAAAAAAGAGGCTAAATCATACAAATTGATCCAAATCACAGGGCAACAGTCTGAACTGGCTCACACAATAAAAAGAGCACTCAAGACTTCCTCAGCAGTCTTAAAAACACATCTTTTAGGGGACACACACATGCACACACGAACACACAGATCCGACCTCCAAAGAACTTTAGCGCTCTATTTCTGTCGCTCAAGTACACCAGTGAAGCAGTTAATGAAAAGGTAGCCAACTCAGACAATATTCCTCTGTGTGCATGTGAGGCGAGACAAAAACAAGAATATAGTGGATGGAAAGTGTGCAAGCTGCAGGGAAACTGATTTGATATGGATATGGATTGGAAGAAAATATCGCTGCTGCAACAAAGACACAAACTAGGCCTCGGCATTACACACTCCACAGCTCTGCACACAGGGGCTGTAAATACCGCAGCTACAGTATCTGAGCCATTGCACAGCTGCAGGAGAGAGGGAGCAAGAAAGGGAGGGAGCCGGAGAGAAACAAACATACATTCTCCGTCAGCTGCGAGGCCACGAGGCTTTAAAACTCTTGAGCTTTTTAGATGCGATGAGCGTTATTGCCGGTTGTGGTAGTCACGCCGATCAGCTTCACAAGACACCATAATGAGTCAATATATGTAAATCTTTACTAGGCAAACACGGCGGGAAACAAAGGCATTTAACTGGTGCTCTCGCCCGCAAGCCTCCAACGATTCAGCACCGGTAATTTCTCCCCATTGAAAGGCATAATTGCCTGCTATTTGAAGATATTCATGCTCAATTTTTGAAATTAATTTCAATTGGAGGGAAATGTAGAAATGTCAGCTCCAGTGAAAGGGATTTGATTTCAATTATCCTCGCTCAAAGGACTGTGATTTCCAAATACACTTAAGCAAAATTATGACAAGAATTTTTGTTCGGCAAAATTCAGTGTTTAAAGAGCGATTAGGCGATAATGGGGCAGCTTTGAGCCGGCAGTGAATGCAGCCGTCTCCCTCTGAAAGGCACTCAATTATCTCTGATTGCTCCCGCTATAATGTATCAAATAGAGATACCTGCTATTGCCGTAATTTGTGTGAAAATTAACATGCTGCAATTTCCACTAGAGGGAAAAAGGGAGCTCTAATGGGCGCCTGAGCGTACATCAATAAAATGAGGGAGAGAGAAAGAGAGAGGCACAGAGAGGGAGGGTGAGAGAAAGAGAGAAAGAGCAAGCAAGGAGAGGAGAGAATGAGTGTTGTAGCTAGAGAGGGTGTGGGGGGGGGGGGGATGAAAAGAAAAGAGCACAAGGAAGAAAGCATAGAATAAAAAGGGAAAGAAAAGGAAAGTCAGGACAGAGATTGGACCATTTGAGTTAAGCGCTGTGGAGAGAGACAGAGAGGCTGAGATGAAGAGAAAGAAATTTAATTTACTGAAAATATTACAAATTGCACCTGTGCATAACTCCCCCAAATTACCAACCAATCAAGACAGAGTGCCTATTACTCTCCCATTACATGGAGATCAGATCACGCTCTGAGACGGTGTCCAGAGAGGGAGGGAGGGAGGGAGGGAGTAAAGGAAGAGGCAAAGGGAGAGAGAAGGGAGGAGAGAGGCAGCGCCCACAGAGATGCTAAACGTAGCATGATTCAAGAGGGAAAAGTGAGCGCTGTCGTCAATAAGATGCTCTTGAAGACATTTTGTTTAATCTGCACTTAAAGACGGCCGCCTGATTGTCTTTCGCGCTTGAGCCTAATAATCTGAGATGATGAAGCAGATGCAATGCAAAGAGGACACATAGTATGAGGTAGTCTGCAGGCAGAGTCTGGCTAGTGGTAAGAGTGATAGAGCTCCCAAAAACCCCAAAAGTTTAATCACAGAAGAACTAATCCTCACCTTCTTCCCTTTTTGTCAAAGGGCAGTCTTTATAGCAGCAGCTCAACAGCCATGAATGGCCTCCAGTAATTTGCATAATTAGTAGCAAATTGAATATATGAACCGCTTGGCCATTAATCTCCATGCACCGGCCTGATTCGAATAACTCTGTTACCTAATAGTCTGTGTCAGATTTCTTAAGAGGAAACATGTTTTCCTATATCAGTGACTGTTTTAAAAGTCTATATATATAGTTTATCAGGGTTTATTGTCTTGCTTGAGGAAAATTCCAACAGGGTAATAAAAGAGGCTAGGATAATATTAAACTGTTTCAGCTGTTCAGCAGATTGTGATTTGAATACATAAATATATGAGCAACTTATAATTACATGTAGAAATACTTTTAAATAATCCAGATTCAATAAACCATACAGAACTCAAATTGCTCAGAAGTAATTTCATTTGAACATGGGAGTATTCAAAGGTGTTTCACGATGTGTCTCTTTACAGCAATGTGTTGTCTATGATTTCACATATCATTAAAGTTGGTAAAAGTACACATATTTGGGGGGGTGGAAGTAGCTTGTCACAAAGGGGCTTGGGTTGGTCTGTTGCTGCAGATGTGAAAGTTCTCTTCCTCAGTCCTGTCAAGGTGCCCCTGAGCAAGGCACTGAACCCCCAACTGCTCGGGGACACCCCCCCGAGTGCAGTGCTACATGCTACTCACACATAGGATCAAAATACAAAATACACAGTTTAAACCTACATTTAATTAAGCACATATCAATTTTTTAATCAAGTAGAAATAAAGATTCTCGTGGGGAAAAACGTCTTTGGTAAGTATGTAAAGAATACAATCTCTAAAATGTAAGAGTATAAAAGTAAATGAAACAATATACTGAATATTAACTTACTCCTTTGTGAAAATCAGCTGGAAGGAGAATGTATTTCTGCTTTGATTTCATCTCGACATACTTTGCAGTACTGGCTGGTTCTGTTTTTACATGATAATAAAAGTCCTCCCTCTCAGTCCCTCAGTCAAATCCTCTCTGAGGGCCGAGTTTCCGTCCCTCTCTTGTCACGATACTTCTGGTGCCAGTTTGAGAATGCAGCAGGAAGTATTCAGTATTCTACATTCAAACGTAGAAGCCAAAACAATAAAGGTTTGGGGCTGCGGTTTTCAGAACATGGTGGTAGTGAAGCACTGGAGTCCTGCATTTATCACAAATAAACATTGTGATTTTCTTTTATTAATGGTGTCAACATTTTGTGCCACCTGTTTTGACTCTCTCTTAAGCAGTCTGTAAGTTGTAGCAAGATGCTAACAAGGCTAACACAGAATATTGCTGTAAACAGAGACCGTAAAACCAGATAGTTAGTCTTGAATGAGTGCCATCACTGTCCTATTAAAAAACCCCAAATCATTTCAGAGCACAGTTGAGTCCAGTGAATGAAACAAATAATGGTTTGGAATTAATAAAGAACGTGTAAATGCATTTAAACAAATAAGTAGTGACATAAGATGTTCTTTTAAGTGTTAGCCAAGCAGACATGTGATCATGACTCAGGCCTGCAAGATGAGAAAAACATGTGATGGCCAAGAATATATTTTAATATCGGGATGACAATATGAAGTACAATAAACAAATAAAAATGCAAGATCGCATATAAACCTTAACGTACAGCTCGTATATCTATCTGCTGTTCATGCTTAACAGAACACCTGTGTTTACAACATGTTTCCTCCTGAACCAAAAATAAATACAAAAAGTTGTTGTTGTTTTTTCCCACCACTAATTTGGCACCAATTAACCAGAGGGTAGCTGATAGCTAGCTTGAGCTTCATTTGTCTGCATCCAAATGGAATAAAAGCATGGCCATTATACCCAGACGTCCAGCCAATGTGTAAAATCCACACATGCTGAGTGAGAAAGCAATGCTTGTGTACATTAAATAAATGACGCTCTAAGTAGCAGCAAATTCAGGTTTTTTTTTGTGATGCGTTTGCTGCTAATGCTCGCCTCGCAGTGATGATACAATGGGCATCAATGACGCAGTCTAATCATTAAGCACTTTAAGTTTGGTCCTTTAACCTTACTAAGTCCTTCAGAATAAATGTGGGCCCTCCTGACAGCAAATGATTCATGGAAGACTTATTGGCTCTAACTTTTATTTCCAAGTACACAGCGGGACAAATTGTTTTGCCTGTTATTTTTCGATCTGCTTTCTTAACGAGCCTCGTTTGAAATGTGCTCCATTAGTTTAGCCTGATGGAAAAGCACCTTGTAAACTTTCCAGGTCCAGTTTGAGGTAGATTGTCATCAGTGTTTCTAAGAGCAACACAGATAAGTATGAGTTATATATGTGAAGACACTACAGGGTTTAGTGTAGGAGGAGCACCCAGAGTTAAATGTTTTATTCAGCCCGCAGTTTGAAGTGCAGCGGGCCTCAGCCACAGCAATGGCCGGCCTAAGTGGCTACAGTGACAGAAGAAATTGGCCTTCTGGTTTACAACCTGTCGCCACAGAGTCAGGCACAGCAAAGCAGCCAGAGAGGGGGACAGATAGGAGACGATAAAAAAAAAGAAGAAAAAATTGACAAGAGAGTTAGGGTTGAGACAGGAACAGATAGAACAGGGATAGAGAAAGACAGGACAAAAAAAAAAAAAATAGATTGAACCGTCATGCTCAAATTGAAAGGGAGAGTGTTTCTTTTAAATCCAGTGGTCAAGCTAACAAAGCGTTCAGGAAAGCTGGACAGACTGATGCTTCTAATGGTTTAACTACCAGCCAGCACTTTGTGCCCGACACAGGCATGTGTGTTCTCGGACACACTGTCACACTAACACACAGACGCACAAGGACAGAGAGGATTACTTTTATCATATAGTGTGTGTGTGTGTGTGTGTGTACATGTATGGTGGAATGTGATACTAATGAGTAAAGGTGTACAGGAAATATGTGAGCAGAGACTTCAGCTCTATAGCACCATCACCTGGACAAAATGCACACAATCCAAACATTCATCTCAAACTCTATGCGTTTCGTTTCCCCCACTCGAGTGTGTGGAAGGATGTGTGGTGGTGTGTGTGTTCGTGTTACCTCTGGTCTGAGTGTAGCTCTGGTGCAGGCGGGGCAGATGGGTCCGTGGCGGGAGAAAGCGATGGGCAAACGTCTGATCCTGTTCTGGCAGGCCTGGTCCTCACACACCAACCAGCCCTAAGAAGAGACATCAGGACATATAACATCCAAAAACAATCACACTGTTTCACTGGAAAGCAGCTGCCTTAACAACGTTTTCGACAATCGATTCAGTTACATTTTCAGCAAACAATCTCGGATGAAAAACAGGTACACTGAAAGTACTGATAGCTTATTGTTCTATTGTTTCTATACTGCCCAGGAGAGAAGCCATACACACTTACATTGTACCCTTTGTATACAGAAAATACAGCGCATTCTGATGGCAGCTTCTTGAATTTCAGAATTTACTGCTTTTTATATCAACGTACTTCTTATTTTATATCTGGAAGAGATTTTCAAACATAATCTACATTGTAAGACGTTCACTTGTGCTTTAGGATAATGTGACTGACATTTTATACAGTTTGAAACATTAAAGGACTAAATGAACAAAGTCAAGGAGATAAATGAGAACAATCATACGTTGTTCATGAAGTCTTTGGGTGACTCTTGTGACCATGCTGGATGTGACAGACAAACAAGCTTCAAACTAAATTTGTCTGTTTTTTTTTTTTTGCTGCTCTGATGAAGAAAATAAACACAGACAACCACAATGACAGTTTTTTATGCCTTCTCTATCATTTTCTTGTGGTTGATCAAACTCCCTGGATTTCTTTTGTTGCACAACATGTTTTTTAAGCCACTCGAAATTTCAGATTTTTGCGCCTTAATATACACACACGAGTAAGAAGAGTTTCCATTAGACAAATGAATGCAGAGGAGCCTACATGTGAGAGAACGTTCAGCCTTTACTTTCCGGCGTGATTACTTGTTTAAATGTGTTTCTAGGTGTGCTTGTTTTGTTGAGAAAGGTGTTCTTAAAAATTGAACGGGGGGAAAAAAAAACTTTTGTTGCCTCGAGGCGCTATAAGAAAGGCTCTCTTGTAATGAGGAAATTTAGCTGAAAATTGTTGCTTCCATTAAGGTGCTCTAATTTTGCACAACAGAGGTGACAAGAAAAGTAGTCAGGAGAAGGAAAACAGAGGGGTGTTAAAGGAAGAAAAAAAAAAGTTCAGGTGAAGAAAAAGGAAAAAAAGACAGAGCTTTACATCTGACTTGATTTCCACCCTGCTGTCTCTCTCCCTCTCTCTTTACATTGGAGTGTATCTTCAGCTGCCCTGTGTCAGGGTCCTGCTCTGTGAGTACTTGTCAGACAGGCAGAGCGGTGGACAGCTAAAACGGCAGTAGTTAGGACCCCCTGCGGTGAGGTAGTGACCCTGGGCAGGTGCGGTGGTCTAACCCTCTCAATCTCGCAGTATTCTCCCAGAGCCCTCCACCCCCTCCGCTTCTTATGCCCTGTCATTACTAAAGGCAGGCTTAAAGGGAAGGGGGTTAATACCCAACTAATGACAGAGCATAAGACCCACCACCATCAACGCCTTTTGCTGCTTTCCTCCATCTTTCCTAATAACTATCCTTCCTTTCATTCACTCCAAATAAACCCCCATGAAAAAGCGCCGCACCTGTCTTTCTCTCCCCCTCACACAGGCAGACTTCTCTCATTGATTTTTAGGTTCCGCTTTGTCTTGCCTCCTGATCACTTTTCTTTAGCAGCAGCGGCAGCTACAAAAGAAAAGGCAGAGATTGCATTTTGCTTTACAGCTCCCCTCTAAAAGTATATATCAAACCCCCCCCCCCCCCCCCCCCCCGAAATGTGCCGCCGCGTTCGATAACCTTTCAAAGTAAGAAGCAACTAGAACAAAGTGACGCTGGTTACCTGCTTTTGATTCTTCTGAACGTCGGTCTTTAAAGAAAACAAACACAAACTTAGTGAACTGGATGAAGCCACCTTGTAGACGGAGCATTAACAGAGTCAATGAACATGATGAAGTTAAGCTAATTATAAGGATGTTTCCAAGAGTTTTACATTTGTATAAGTTTGATTCTTTTTCAGTGTATTCAAGATTATAGATTAAACTTTCTATGAATACATCTAAATTAAAGTATGCAATAAAACACTTTTTCTTAAACGCACCTTAACCAGCATGCAAATGAACACACCTGAACACTCCTGTTCTACTCCTCTTATCTTGTCATGTCAGACACTTCTGCTGCTTATTCAAACTTAACTGAGGTCGGGACTCTAACGCAAGAATGTTTAATCCCTTTACTTTTTATTTCGCCTTAAATATGGGGTCATCGCTTTGTTTTTGATGTCCCTTTTGGACCCCGACTGGGTTTCTTCCTGAACCTGTATTTCCAATGCGATTTCAATGAAAAGATAAAAGAAAAAACAACAACACAATTTTCCAACAAATTCCCAACGCTTCAACCAACTGTTGTGAACCAGTCGATTTTACCCCGATGAATCAGATAAAAAATATTTTTCCATCCTTTTATTTAAAAAGAAAATGTTTTTAAGAAGACCTTCACCACTTTAACATCGTGAACCACATGTCATGATTTTTTATTGGATATGTTCTCAGATAAAACAAAAACAAAACCGTAACCAAACACTAAATGATTTGAACAGAAATTGGTTCCAAAGTAAAAGTTTGTATGTGTGATTTTGTTAAACATGGGTGATATTCTGTCATCTTTTACTGTCTTTTTAATACACAGCGTGTGTGTCTGTGTGGTGTGACAGCAGGAGACACAGGGTCTGCTGCTCTGCTGCAAAGAGCAGATCACTCAAAGGACAACTTTTAGAATAGAGTGTGGTCTCTTTGCAACCCTGGTTCACCTGCTCAGCGTATTCAGCTCAGCAGAGCAGTGGACTCTCACTCTGATGGGCTTGTTTGTTAAGTTTCTGGTTTTCATCAGAGCGCCGGATCTGCAACACGCCAACAACTCATCATGGATAAACAGTCGTTGATGGAGTCATACTGGTCGATTTTTTTGATTGGTTATTGAAGCTCTTACTAACTTTTCTTTTGTTATTACAAGCTTTCTTGCAATCTGTTAATATATGTAAATAACCAAAGCACAATCATATTGTCCAATGACGTCAACACCATGAAAGCACTTATCAAGCCTGACTTTTTGTGTTCAGCAGGTAAGAACTGACAAATGTGACTAAACAATAAGAACTGAAGAGTACAATATTCTCTAAATGTTCTCTATCATGCAAAAAAAGGACGTATGAGAATACACACACTCTCTCTCTCTCTCTCTCAGAAGGCCAATCTCCTCTTAATTAAAACCAAACACACACATATGTCCCAAATCAATTAGAAAGTCCCAGAGTTCACAGCTTTACCCACAAACCCCCAGCCCAGGGCTAATTATCCAAACACCTCCGTAGCGCTTGTACAAAGAGTGAAGCATCATGGGAAATGAGAATGCTTTGGTGTTTCCTAATAAAGACACGCACAGGGCAACGGTTTGTGTAATGATACAAATAAAAAATAAACCGTTATTAAGTAAAGCCGGATTGTTTTATAAGAGCAACATGGAAAAAGAGCAAAAACAAGGCGAGGATGAAGAAAGAGGCAGGAGAGAGAAAAAAATTATAATTGAGGCATGTCGCCGCAGCGAGGGGGTGGGAGGGGGGGTTGTACAGTCGGACACCAGAGAATAAAGGCTCATAATTGCATAATTATAGCAGTGGATACCTGAAACACTGAATGCAGACTTCAAATGAGTTCCACATAATTTAACCAAACAGAGGCAGGACCGGGGCCACGACAGAGCCCACCACGAAATCTACCCTCTGTCTGCTGCCTCGTCTTTGTCTCGGAGCTGCTCGACAATCCCTCATCTCTTCTGAAACCTTTCAAACAGTAGGAGATCTGTATGAAATCAGACATCTGCATGCAAACTCCTAACAGCAGCGTTAGCAAAGTATGCACTCGGAAGTGTTGATCAAACTAAACAGACTCATTACATCCTCGACTGTGGGGAATTACAACAGCCTAATGACCAACAGATTCATCAAAAATAGATATTTATCATTATTTCAGCCGTAGTCTGAATTTACTCCACATACTTCTTTTTTTTACTTTAATACAAATATTAATTAAAGCTAACTAACACTAACACCCATTTCCAATTCTTCCGTCACAAGTCGTCAAATAAAAGAAACGAGACATGTTCCACACGAAAATCCCTAAAAAATATATGGTCCGTAGCCGCAGCTTTTCTGAAGACACATCAGGCGACTCCGTGGACATTAGGATGCGCTTTTTGATACTCTCTTATATTTGAGTGAAATGTTTGATTAAATAAATTATCATAAGTTTGAGATATTTACTGACACTTAGTTGTTAGTCAGGTGTTGTATTTAAGGCTGCAGGTAACAACTGTGGTCATAATTGACTATTTATTGATTCAAATTCCATTCAAACACATTCACTCAGCACCGCCGACATAGCAGCGGGAGCAATTTGGGGTTTAGTGTCTTGCTCAAGGACACTTCCACTTGTGATTGTAGGAGCTGAGGATTGAAACCCCAAACCTGCTGATTAAGAGACGACCAACCTGACCACTGAGCCACAGCCTCCAAACTACTTAAAAAACATCCCCAAATTATCAAAACGGTTGCTGATCCAAGTTTTGTTTAATAACTTATTAACGGACTGTTTCAGCTTTACTGTATTTGTTTAAAAAGTGGAAACGCCTCTTTGACATAATTCCTGCACCAGAGGAATCCACCTGCAACACACACACACAACCACACTCAGCCACAGAAGCACCAGAGAGAGCTCTAACTGTTTTTGTGTTTCAGCAGTCAACACTTCCAGCTCTAAAGCGAAAAGACACACACACACACACACACACACACACACACACACACACACACACACACACACACACACACACACACACACACACACACACACACACACACACACACACACACACACACACACACACACACACACACACACACACACACACACACACACACACACACACACACACACACACACACACACACACACACACACACACACACACACACACACACACACACACACACACACACACACACACACACACACACACACACACACACACACACACACACACAGAATAGAGCTCAAACGGTCCCACTTTGTACCTCCTCTGCTTAATCAAAGCGTCTCTATTCAACAATTTGACCTTTTGTTCAAAACAGGATTATCACCTTCTCTGGTCTTCATTCACCCTCCCTCTCTCTCCCTCCCCCCTTTCTTCTCTTGCCCCACAGCCCGTTTCCAGGGGCGACTCACATGACGAGGGTAATTGCAATAATTTGTTAAATGCCATGGCAACCGCGTGTTAGATGGGAGGGGTTGAAAGAAAAAAGGAAAGGAAGAATTGGGTGGTTCAGGAAACAAGCAAATCTCTCATTTTGCCAAAGACAGCGGGACAAGAGGAGGAAAGGATGACAACAGAGAGTGTGTGTGTGTGGGTCTGTTAGAGAGAGAGAGGGAGAGAGAGTGAGAAGTGAACAAGTGTTTGCCCATTCTCAGGGTGGTTTATTGATAATGGCAGGGATGAGGGTGGGGGGGATAGGAGGTAATTTCACTAATGATTAATGTCTCTGTGGTCCTAGCTTAGGACGCTGACACACATATATTGTTGTACACACACACACACACACACACACACACACACACACAGAGGTGCAGAGCTTTCACTCTATCTTGCCGGACAAACAGCTCTGTTTGAACTCTCCCTCGGCCTGAAAGGAATCCTTAATTACACAATATTACCCCTCTTCATTGCCTCGCTGTGTGTGCTGTGCTCACTGCTGTTCAGCCTTCACTGCTGTGTGTGTGTGTTTGTGTGTGTGTGTGTGTGAGAGTGTTGCTGTGTGAGGTGTAAGTATTCAGTGGTAGCAGCTGTTTCACAGATCTTGACAAAAGGCTCGAGGGGGACTCGCTCCCCACACATTCACCAAACTAATTGATTTCTGTTCAGCACTGTGGGAGAGTAACCCTGATGTACACACATTTTCACACACACGTTTACAGACATTGCATTCCACTCGCTGAAGACCAAAGTGTTTGAAGCGACCTGGAGAGAGACAGAAAACCCTTTTCAGATTTGCGTTTCTGCAACAGTGCCATAACTATGCTAAGCCGTCGTTATGTTTTCGTGCATTCATACTGATTCCGCAGCAGCGTAATTTTAGTCTCCCAGTCGGTGGATCCGCATTTTGTTACGGCCTTGCCGAAGCAACAAGGGCTAGAGAAACAGAGCTCCACATACACACAAACTGAGACATGCACACACACAGCGCTGCTCTCCCCCGCTGGCTCCTGTCTCGAGCTTGTAACACCTCTGTTGCTACCTCCAAAGACGGTAAAGAGGGGCCACTTCATCCCCCCCCCCCCCCGTTCTGCCTCTGTGACATTAACAGTAAAGGCGAGACATCACAGGGGCGTAAATAGCGCGGCCTGAACGGGCAGTCTGGATCAGGTTAGAGAGAGAGAGGGGGTTCTAAAAAAGACAACACAGGCACCCAGTTTTCTTCTCTCCCAGGCTGCTAACGGTCACTTTAAAAACTTTAAAGCTCTCTACTCTGTTTTGCGTCACACCCTCTTGTTCGTACTCACTGTAAACAAATCCAAAAGTTTGCAAACAGCCTAACTTCAAAGTGGACAGGGGCAGCAATCCTGCTCCCTCTTTCCCACATTTCCAGTCACCTTACAGCTGTCAAATAAAAAGACTAAAAGGCTAAAGACTATAGAATACATTTAAAATAAATAAAAAAATAATGGTGATTGAGTCTTAGACCGCCATGCCTGAAGCCGGAGCTCATTAATGTGAATAATATGTTTTTTACCCCACGAAAATGCAATGCAAAGCTAGCATGCAACAATCTGCTTACAGGCATGAAATGAAAAATCAACATTTGAGGTTTCAGCTTCATGAGGAAGTCAGACGGCTGTGGCAGATAACTCCAGAACTAGCGACAAGCAATTGGGTAACTGCTTTGTTGGCAGCCTGTGACACTCTTATCCCCGTCAGTGTCGACACTCCGACAAGTTCCAAGGCTACACGGTTAGCTCAGCATCGACACGTGGGTTATCACACTTAATGAATAAGTGTTGATGTGATAACTGAAAGATTTTTAAGAACGAAGATGTCGAGACCGCCGAGCTTAAAAGATCCCATCTCAACTGTTGACGGTCATTTGTTTTATTTTTAACTTAACAATTTAGTCAGCCTTGAAAACAAAGTCAATGGGAATGTTTAATTCTGTATTTATGTTTATTAAACATGTGCTTGTCATCTAGCGTTCACTAACATAATGACAGTTTTGTGCTCTGTACACTAATAAACTGAGGACTGCTCCGGATATTGTCCTGACCTGGTTGTTCACATATTCACCTCACAGCGAGGGGGGGGGTCTCCTGAGGTAAGACGTGACGTAAAAAAACAACAACGCAAAAGTAGCGGACTAAGCAACAGAGTCCACTATTCGCTGCTATAATGACAATATAGAAAAGAAACAGTAATGCAGCCGTTTAATTACGTGCAGGAAGATGGTCTCGTTCAGACACTCTATGCACCGTGTACCAGTCACAGGATGTCAACGTAACAACCCCCTCCCACTCGCTCGAGGTGAATTCTCCGGGTAATATCCTACTGCGTTCTCACATCAGCTCAGGGTCCGGCAGAAGAAACTCCGGTTGGAGTCCGAACGAAAAATGTTTTGCATTCACACATACTGCTCCTCCTGGAAATATCCGGAAGTGTTTCAGGAGTCATCAAGTGTGAAAGCCCTACATCAGGGATGGACAACTTCCGTCACAGCAAGGGCCAGATTCATTGAATTCTCACTGCCAGAGGGCCAAATTGTAGGATACAAAAACGATTACAGTCAATTGTGTCTCAAATTTAACTCAACATACACCAGTGATCAAATATTATTATGGACGTATTTGTGGTTTTCATGATTTCATGGCAGATTTTGTCACGTGTTCTTCATGTTTCCAATTAATTGAAATGTAAAAATTGACCTAAGGGCCATGTTGAGGGCCTGGGGGCCACGTGTTTGCGTTACTGTCGTTTAAGTTCCTCCAATGACACACTCGTTCGTCCATGTGTCATTTCAATTGCACATTACGGTCTAAAATAAAAACCTGACAAAGAGTTCAGGTTAACACTGGTCGTCAGAGTAAAAAAAAAGGCCTTTAAGTGTTTTCATGGATCATGCTTCCTCACACCTAACAGGTACTTTAATTTGGTAAGATAAATGTGCTCTTTGGATTAAAATGTCAGCACAGTGTCCTGCTGAGGTTTCCTTTTTCTCTCCTCAGACATTTCTTTGATTGCTTCTCTCACCAGTACTGCATCAGTAGCATCCATGTTGTGTTAAATAGGAAGCAACCCAAACACAGGCGCGTTGTGGGAGGTCAATTTTCCCCGGTTTTGACTGTTACATTCATCATTACATACAGTTTCTCTGAACACTTGAGCTTTTATTTTTGTCAGCTGAAGAAGTAACTCTGATTTCTTGAAGAGTTGTTTTCATATACCATGTTATGCAATCACAAGCACGACGCTTTACAGAGCTTTAGCTTTTTGATGCAGCTAGTTTTGGGGTTTTACTAAATTAACATGTTAACATGTTGTGGACTATCTGCAAGGAGGGGAAGAAAAATGCTATAACAGGAGAATAGAAGTAGAAGAGAATAGAAGCTTACAAGGTGCAGCACTGACACTGAATGAAAACTAAATATCATGTGTGGCCCTGGAGGTGAAGGAAGGAAGTGCATGAATATCTGTTTGCTTGTATTTGTGAGTGTCAAGAGAATCTTGTTGGAAGAATCGGTGGTATTTTTCGTACACACCCACATTTTTCAAAGTGGCACCAGAGTAGTACTTACAGAGTAGTATTTTTTGATATGGCGTCGGATGTCAAGCTGCAGTTTGTTGCTGATGTTGACCACGTAGTCGACGGGTCGGCTCCCACAGGGACTGTGACAGCATTGCAACAAGCTGGGCTCCATCTTTGCCCCCTGCAGAAGAGAACATGTGATGACAACAGATTCATTTATAGTTACAGTATCATAGACGTAAGCCATCAAACAACACTCGAATGTTGTGTTCAACATTTGAAATATTCAATCAAGGAAGGGGTTATTTGACATTCAAAAAACTAAATGAGGAGACACTGAGCTGTACTCAACCTAACAAAAAGAATCACAAACTTAGATAAAGTGTTGTGTAGAGCAGCGGTTCTCAACCGGTGGGTCTGGACCCAAAACTGGATCGTGGAGTCGTTTTCAGTGGATCGCGAAAGTGTGCCTGGGAAAAAAAAAGTGTCCAAAAGTCTAAAAATCCCTTTTTAAACATGTTCATTTTGTTTCATCTCTTTGTTCTGTCATAGGTTTTGTGCCGTCTGAGGTCCAAAACAAAACTCATTGGTTAAAAAATATCCAAAATGTGGGTCGCGATTTCTTGATAACGAGTTGGTGGTTGGTCCTGAGGCTGGACAAGTTGAGAACCACTGGTGACGAGGTTCCAGAAAGATTTATTCCTGATAGTGAATCATATTTGAAAAATGTAATATTTTGAGTCTTAAATGTTAGCTGCATCCTCCTGACTAGCTGTTAGCTACTCTTCTATGTGCTGCTCAACATACTGTAGAAAGACAGGAATTCGCAGGTCAACGTTTTTGGTCATTTTCAAGAGTTTTTGATTGTTGAAACTGAACTACTTGAGTTTTCAGACACTTGAAAATGGCACATTCCATGTTTTGCTGCAAAACATATAACCTAAGTTGTCGCAGAATGTTCTACAATGTTTAAAGCTCCTTTGAATTTTCAGTCTGTATCAGTTTTGGTGCGCCGTGTGGATAAAGTGCTTCCTGTTTTCTTTTTGCTGCTTTTGTCCTGCACATCTGAAAGAGTGTTCTGAGCATTAACAAGATCTCATCCTGTTCATTTTTAGAAGAGTTAATCACTTATTGTGACCTTACACCTACCCGGCAGTAGGCATTGTTTTTGTAGGTCATACAGCAGCATCAGTATTCATTTCAGTCTCTATCATAACCAGTTAAAAACTTCTCTAAGGAGCTTTAAAGGGCCAGTTCACTTTGTCAGAAGTGCTTTGATGTCACACATCTTTGCAAACCCCCTTCACTTCACACATTCTGAAGTCGGATGTACACTTTGTGACCATGTTGCTGACCATTTCTGTCACTCTCTGAAATTGATTATAATATGTTTAGTCCAACGTCATGCTGTGATTGATCAGCTGAGGAGAGGCGGGAGCTAGTGCAGCAACAAAGGAAGACATTTTTAATTGAAGACTGGCTCTCTCTTCTATATGAAGATTGGCATAGCTTTGTGTTTTACTGTTCGCAGCAGCATGTAAAACACCACATCATATGAAGGACCTCAGCCTTAAACAGCCTTAAGGAGCATGTGCCACATGTGCTTTTATTACATGTTTTTACTGCAATGCACCGTAGGAGTTGTAGGTAGCATTTTCTTTTTCTTTTTTTCGGTTACGTATGCATTAAATTAAATTCAGCTACATTAAAAAAGGGCTTTAAAGGTTGGAGTCTGGGTTTAATAGCTCTGGTGGGGACAATTCATTCCACTCACTGCAATGACTACAATTGAATGAAATGTCTTGCGCATATATACGAATGTGCAGGAGTTCATCACAGGTGCATTTTTTAACCCTGTAATCAGAAAAGTAAATTAGCACTTTGGTCGTTACCTTTAAACCTCCACAGAGAAAATGTCACCAGCGCAGAAGGTGTAAGGGCTTAAAGCCCCCCTGGGTCCGGCAAATCTGAACAATATTGTAGCCTGAAGAAAACAGTTCAACGTGACCTCCACACCCCTGAATTGTCTAGTTGACAGCCAGGCTTACAGTTAATGCAATAAAAAAGTGGCCGCAGTACATAACAATTACACTAAATATAACAGCTTTAAACACTCACTCCTTTAAAACCTGAACTCCATTTAACTGTCACGTTGACAGCAGCAAAAAAAGGTTTCTGCAGAGAAGTCAGTGACACAGAAGAATGCGTGCGACACCCCCCACACAGCCATACACAGGGCTTTTTTTTTATTTTATTAGTGGTTGCCTACATTGTTCCTTTTTTGAAAAAAAAAAAAAAAAGTTCAAGCCATTTAATTGGGCTAATATGCAGCTAAACACATTCAAAAGTAAGACTGAAATAGTTTGAGTTGGTACGATATGGATGCCAGTGTCAGATATTCCTCTCATACAGAGGTGATTGGAGTACACCAGTAAATGCTCTGATGATCTGATAGCATGACTTATTAGCCCCCAATGTATTGTTTGTTTCTGCTTTCTGCAGTTACGCTCCGAGACATTAGAACAGTCTGCTGGACATAAACTGCTTAAAACATAAACATCTCTTCAGTCCGGCTTTCATGTCAGGGGTTTATCATTTCATTATTATGTTTTATGATTTGAATGCATCTTGAATGACTCTTTAACTCTAAACTTATATCACTATTTTTATTTATTTTTAACTCTTTACCTTTCTAGTATTTAAATTATTTTTTATTTTAGTTCATTTTGATTACTGAACTTTTTAACTCTTTGCCTTTAATTGTTTCAACTAAATATAAATTATTGCTATTTGTCATGAGCTATGGGAGGAGACAGCTAGACACATTAAAAGAAAGAGGCGGGTAGACCCAGAGTTAATGGGAACGACTCGGAATCCCCCAGGAGGAGCTGGAGAACGGGAGAGGGAAGTCTGGGTTGACTTACTGCGCTCGCTGCCACCGCGACCCCACCTCGGATAAGCGCAAGAAAATGGAACAGCTTTTGGTGTGCATTAGTCTGTACTTCTAAATCTATTTTCCATGCAACAAGTCGTGTCACTATTTTATGACGTTTCCCATGCCTGTGAAGAACTTTGAACTGCCTTTGATTTGAAACATGTTGTATAAATAAAGCTTGATTGATTGATGGATTATTTTCCAGAAGAGCAGTTTACTACAATAATATATCATGACTGCAACTTCACAAACTAACGTTTCAAAAGAAGAGAAATACTTTCTGCTAAATTATCGATTGCACGTTGCAAACAGCTAGGGATGGAATTCACAGGGTTACTCATGATACACAACATGTGGCCCACGATAACGACTTTATCTTGATAGAGTCATTCTGAAATAATTCATATACTCCAGGACAATCATATCAGCACATAGCCTGAACTTGCTGATGCTGCAGAGGATCCCACTACGATCTCAGTGTTTTCTTTACTTTGAATCCACGATCAGTCACACTCATTACACAGCAGGTCGTGTTTAAGGAGACCCACCTCAGAAAAGATTCTGTAAACGATTGTTGTCGAGGCTCTGTGGCAGAGCCTGACCAATGGGAGATCTTTAAACACGTCGCTTCTATTTTAGAGGTGAAATGATTCACAGGTAATCCATATTGTGGCTCATAACAAACTTAAATATCAAACAATAAAAGACATTTTATCCTTGGATTGTAAAGTGAATTTGGCACAGCCGTCACTGTGCAATGGGACTCAGAAGGCTGCTTTCTTTGAACAAATAACTTCATTGAAGAACGTGTAACATTTTTATCCTTTGACAACCAATTTCAGTTCAGCCCATTGTCTGCTCAGCTATGTTGCTATGGTGTCCTGCGGGCATGCTGAATGTGTTCTAAACTACAAAGTCAGAACACTGACACCATTTTCTGAAATTATGGGTTTGGGGGACCACAGGGAAACTCACGCTAAAAATAATAACGATGATATCAAGATACAGCCTGTCTGTAATAATCGAAAGAATATATTAAAAAAACTAAAGTGCTCCATTCATGTTTTTAACCACTGCATTCTTCATCTCTAATCTGCAACATGATCCTGCTGTCAACTTCTCCTTTGGCTTCTTAACTTCTGCTCATGTCACCCTCATACATGTCATAAGCGCCACCAGGAGGAGTCATGAAGTGGAGAGTCAAATTATCAGAGACATCTGTAGAAGGCGCTCTATTTATTTATAATTAGAATATCAATATTTGCCACCAGTGTTATGATGTTTGTATCACTCGAATAGAGCAAAGAGTATTGATTAGTTATGACCCGAACCAGCCTACAAACAACGGTGCAGCTTTGTCTCAAAATGCTGCATATTTGAAACTTGTGAAATGTCAACAATGTGAAATTTAAGTTGAAAAAAAATCAACTTTTAAAAACACTAAATATAACCATTACATACTCATTTTTCTTCTTTTTTTTTCTCAAACTCGTCTCCAGGGTTACTACCATACAGCTGTGAAGAAAATCATATATATTATATATATATACACACATGTATATCTAGATATATTTAGCACTGGTATTAGGTGAGTAACAATGACCCACAAATATCAGAGTTTAGAGAGAAAGAGAGGGAAAAATTGTATTTGATTATCCGTACTTCTCTGGATGAAAGCAGCCTCTCCCTCTCTTGGCTCTACATGAACTCCCCTTCTCCTCTTTTATCTCACTTGTTTCATTCCTTACTTGGTTTTGATAACAGAATACTCCCCTCCTTAACAAACTGTATCCAGAGTCATTAGACCACTGTCTGCCTGCCGCTTGGTTTACGGTTACGACATTAAACTAAACACAAAGCATCGAAAAATGTCTGCTTGAGTTATTTTAAAAAAAGAAGAAAAAAAAAAAAAGAGATCTGACTCTTTGGTCCAACCAACTTTCATATTTTAGCAACTCATGTCTGCACTTTTAACAGCTCTGTGTCAAGTGTGGACGCAGACTCTTTTCTTCCATGTCTTGGTTTGATAACGTGAAGCTTCCTTTACCCAAACGCTCCATTAAAACTGAACTTAGGGAATTCCCTGCCGGTCGCTCCGGCTTTTTTTTTTTTTTTATCCCTCCACATTTAATCTTTTCATTTTCTTCTCCTGCTACCCCCATCAAATAACTTTTCCTCCCCTCTCTGTCCTCCATCATCCATCACCGCCTCCTCCTACCTTCTCTGGCTCGGTGTCAGATGGGAGAGTCAAGGCCCATCTGTCCTCCCCTCTCACTGAGCTGTTAGACCATGTTCACCACCCTAATTAACTTCCTGTCTTATCTGCTTTTCTGTCTGAGTGTGAGTGTGCATACCGGCTGCTGACGCATGGTTGGAAATGATCACCAGAGATCATATGGGTCCTGGTTAGTTTAGGCTGAAATTCTTCTGACTTTTTAAAACCATGTTTGACAGCTACAACATTCTAAAAGGACTTTTTACATCTGCAAAAAAACATTTTTACTAGAGCTCTTTCCTTTGCAAGTGTGTGTTAGTGTAACTGCTGAAGTATGTAGTGTTATCAACTTTTTGTGGGATGTGTGTGTCCTTTTTTTAATTAATGTAAGCTCTTTCTGCCAGCGGAGGACAGACTGTTGTCAGTTTTATTAGCGTCTCTCAGACAAGAAAAAGCTGTGCGCCCTACTCCTCATTAGAAGCTGATCACACACACACACACACACACACACACACACACACACACACACACACACACACACACACACACACACACACACACACACACACACACACACACACACACACACACACACACACACACACACACACACACACACACACACACACACACACACACACACACACACACACACACACACACACACACACACACACACACACACACACACACACACACACACACACACACACACACACACACACACACACACACACACACACACACACACACACACACACACACACACACACACACACACACACACACACACACACACACACACGACCTTGGCCTGACAAATGGTAGGAGATCAGTGTGTGAAGGGGTGTGTGTGTGTGTGTCCACAGAGCAGCAGGGGTTAAGGGAAGGCTTTTCAAGTTGTGGAGTCCAAACTATGCCAATGAAAACATAGTCCGTATTGGAGCCAGGCAGCTGTCTAAAAATACAGACAGAGACACAATATGGAGGATGACTGAGGCATGAATCTTTCACAGGAAGTGAGACTGTAATTCTTCCACTCTTGGACTCTTTATCCACGTCTGTACTGATTAATCCATGAAAGACAGTGAAACACGCCGTGAGTGATAAGAGCAACCGTTCCTCTTTGCTCCAGTCTATCATGGGATTTCAGTAAAGTGTCAAACTTAATGATTCATTCTTTTAATGCAGTCTAAGTTTCATAGGTTTCATTTAAACTCATGTGCCAGTTCAGTTTGTACACCTAAATAAGCCTTCATAGTTTTTTAATCAGAGGATACGATGAAGCTGTTCTGAAAAGTTTTATTTTTGGATGATATCAATTCCTCTTTACAGCTGCTAAGACCCCGAGGACTGGGTTTGAAATAAATGACAAACTGAATGTTGTTTATCTTTAGGAGAATGACAAAGGATTTTAGTTTAAATTAGAAATGATTTAACACATTTAGGCTGAAATGAAAATGATTAGATGAATAATCAATGGGAGAATATTTTGTGACATATTTGTGTTTTTGAATTCATCATTTTATGTTGGATGGAGAATTTGTTCAGCTGAAGCTGCGTGGTGAGGAAACGACATAATTACATTTTTCAACTGTAACTGGACACACTTCAGAGACACGAGATGTGTGTTAAAAAAAAAAGTCAAAACATACATTTGAAGGGATAAACTTTCTCCAAGGCCAAAGGAATCATAATGAAAACACAACTGAAAATCAACAACGGGCTTCTGTGGCAGTCAAAGAGTGTGTGCATCTACTCACAGCTCCTTCAAAGACGCTGTCGTAGGTGTTGTCAGTGCCACATTGGGGACAGGTGAAGGTGAACCTCTCGCAGTCTTTGTAGCGCTCCTCGTCGGTCAGCTGGACCGGAGCTCCCAGCGTGCCCTCAGCCTCGTCCTCCCTCTGATACTGCTGATGAGCCCGGAACTGACTCGGGTCCAGACCTGGCCGGACAAAAGAAAACTCCTGATTACACATTTTAATTTTTTTATTTCTTTTTTTAATTGAATCCACATCGATTAAAACACATGTTGAACCAGACGAGGCCAAATACTTATTTCACACCTTCACTTGACAACTATTAGACAACAATGAAACATCTATTTTGTACTTTTATTAGTCTGTTGTGATATTAGGTGTGACAGCTTTTTCTATGTTTGGCTGCCTCAGCTGTCAACGGACTATAAAACAGGACTAACATGACTAATGCTAACACATACATAAAGAGGGATTAGTGCTATCACTCAAAGTAAGCTGTGCACCACAAATACCTCAAGGACAGGGTGTATCTATAAAAAAGTATGTCCTTAAACTGCAAATAAGAACTCCAAAGAAGAACTTTCTCCAGATTATTCTGCAGAAATATGTCAACAACACTAATGAAATCATTTAGTTCATTTAATTTAATTACATGCTTTCATTGAAATGTGACTTTTTTCAGTTCTTTGTCTTTATTATGCAAAGAAAATCGATAACATACCCAGCCACGTGGCTATGAGCACGCTGTCAATGCCATCAATGGGGTCGCAGATTCGGGACACCACAGGGTGCACCTGCTGTGCGAGGTAGTACTGGGTGTCCAGACTGAGGTTCTCCTGCTTCTGAAGCTGCTCTAGAGCGTAGGCCCTCTGACTGGCTGCCAGCGTAGAACCGTCCTATGGAGAGAGAAAAATTAGATGATCTGTATTTAAGCCCCGTTTCCACCAAGCAGTCTGGTTTGGTTCAGGACAGTTTGGTACAGTTCGGTAAGGTAAACCCTGAGCTTGATTGCGTTTCCACAGCCAACCGTACCCTCATTTGGTAAGCAGAGTGTAAGCCAGAAGGAGATAGCCGCATCAGCTATGTAATAGTGTGACAGCAGCCCAACACAGTGTAGCCACGTTAATTAAGTTAAATGTTCAAGAAGAAGAACAGGGACAAAGTAAAGGAACTCTGTAGGGTCGGATCATATACCCTTGGCACCCCAACAGAAGGGTACCAAAAACTAGGACGGTACAGATCCTTTATTTTGGTACCATTCCCAACTTTTGACGGTGGAAAAGCCAATTACCGTGCCCAACCGAACTGAACCTGACCGTCTGAGTGGAAACGGGGCTTTTAGAGGCCCAAAAATGACGAGTGAAACCAGTGAAGTTCCTCTTACAAACACTCACCTTGCAGATGATGTAAGAGACTGTATCTCCGGCTTTTACCCGGTGACCGCCCTGGGAGTTGATCCATAGAGCCACATGGACGTGAGGGAGGCTTTTCTTATCCGGATAGTCCTGAGGGTCTTTGGTCAAAGCCTGGTGGAAATAAAGCATCAATAAGCACACGGGTAATCTCAAAGACGAACTGTGACGTGTAGCTGTGTTTGATAGCAGCTGGGGGTAAAGAGAAGTTAAACATTCCAGCTGAGTGTTTGTCTTTAAAGTAATGCAATAAAAGTTGTGTCTCAGCAGAGGGATTATTGAGCATATGGCTCACCAATGAAAGCCAGTCAGGGGTTGACATTAAGTTAAATTTGCGAGTGTACAATTCCTGAGTAGCGAGCGTGCTCACAGGAGGGACAGCAGTGAAGCTGTCGGGTGCCTTTCAACTGTGACACACATGCGCGCGCATGAGCGCTTGATGCGTTGATGCTGTAGCAGTTTTTAGCGCGACGTTTTTAAATAATTACTGACAAAACAACGATATGACAGGATAGCGCTGTGAAATTAAGAACGTGTTACAGTCTATTTTTTGTAGGCAGTATTTTAATTGAACGTGCAATCAGCTGGCCCACTCATTGTAGACAGTCATGACTCACAGAGTTATTTTCAGAGGATTTACTTGATTTCTAATTAAGTGTGAAAAATCGCATATTAAGCCTTTAAGGTATGGCTTTTCCTTTCAGGTGTGGAAACACACATACACATCTCTGCCCTCACCTTGTGTATCTCATACTGGTTGAGTGGTATGGCTCCAGCTGCTACTTTCTCTCCCACCTCCACCAGGTGTTTCTGGATGTTCTCCACAATGGCATCACGACTCTGGTCTGACAGGATTTGACCGATCACGTAGCTGCAGGGATCGAGGGAAGGAACACTTTTTTATCATGCAGAACAGCTTCTTAAAAAGTTATTGATATTCTAAAACAACGACTAGATTTGAAGTGACTTGCAATGCCTGAAGTAAAGTAATCAAGTCCAAACAAGTATAGGCAAATATAGGAAAACATGTGAAAGTAGTTCCCATTTAAAACTCGGCCTGGTTTAGCACACGTACTTGCCACACTCTTTTGCAAGGTCACACCAGTCTCTGCGGACGATGTCCAATCCTTTGAGCTCCTGCTTGACGCTGTATCGTCCCTCGCCGTGGTTCTCCACCACCAAGGCAGCGTACTTCTTCTTCTTCAGCAGCAACAGTGACTTAAACACCCCGTCGATGTCAATCTCCAGCAGTTTGTAGAGCTTGTTCACTTCTGCCTTCACCTGGGAATGATTATTACACACGCGCATTAATGGGAAACAGCGAGTATAGAGTGTAGAAAAAGTCGAAAATGGATCATCTTCTTTTCTCAAACCTTATTGCCAAGTTTGAAGACTTCCTCCAGAGACCTGCTGTTGGTGTTGATCATGATAGAGTCTGTATCTCCATAGATGACTTCCAGATTCATCTGGGTCATGTAAGAGGAGAAGAACATAAAGGAAGAAGTGTTAGGAAAGTAATAGACAATCATTTATAAGCCTAATCTCATAACAGGATAATGAAAATAATTAACGGAATTACTTTCTCGTACAACACAAAATGTTACTTCTATCTCAATTTCTATTCATCAGCAGCAACAAAAAAAACACCTTAAAAGAAAACAAATCTGCATGTCCACAGTGCAAACAGGAAAAATACTCTTTTGATTATAACAGTAAAATATATATATATTTTTTTACATTTTGTTCCTTTATTTTTTAGAGATGGGACAGTGGATAGAGTCATAAGTTAGGGAGAGAGAGAGAGAGAGAGAGAGTGGGGAATGACATGCAGCAAAGGAGCCACAAGTCGGATTTGAACCCCGGTCCCTGCTTGGAGGACTACAACCTCCGTGCATGGGACTTGCACACTAACCACTACTCTACCAGCGCCCCAGAAGTAATGCACTTTACTTCTTTTTACATATTACTATCTCTGTATAATGTGTGATAATAACATATACTGCACAGGCAGTAAATATACATGTATACATACATATATAAACCTTAAAATAAGATCATGTATATTGTACTAATATGCAATATCTTTTTTTTCTTACTTACTTCACCTCTATTCTGTATTAAGGTGTTATCATGAATTACTTTTTGAATATGGAAATGCAAAATATCATACGTTGTAGTATGTATGTAATATGTTATGTTTCGATCAATCTCTCCCTTACTACATTCGGATGCTAAGAGAGACCTGTTTATAACTCACCTTCTGAACCAGGTCTTTGGTGTGCATCAGAATCTGAAAGAGAAAAGCAGACGGAACATTATGAATGGACACAAACACCGGAGAGCATAACAAGCCCAGCTTTTCAGCATAGTAAACAAACATATCACTCAGGAACAAACAATGATTAAACATTAAGATTCTCTGTTATTTATTCGGTCTAAGTGTGTGTTAGTGTGTGTGTGTGTGTGTGTGTGTGTGTGCGAACTTGCAAAATTGTGTGGACATGAGAGCAGAGCAGGTGACTTGCTTTTAAATGGGGGATAATTGGCTAAGAGGGCAATTATGAGAGCGTGCTGTGACAGGCGTCTTTTCAACCCACACACATCCCAGCCAGGCAACACACACACACACATACACACACACACGCACCTTAATGACTCGTAATGGCCTTCATCACCCGCAGAGTGAGTGACGGACAAATAAGAGAAATCTGTTAACGCAGGTTGTCCACTGTGTGTGTGTGTGTGTGTGTGTGTGTGTGTGTGTGTGTGTGTGTGTGTGTGTGTGTGTGTGTTAGATCAGAGCGGCAGAGGGATCCAAACAGGTGGGGGCCCAGAGAAAGGGAGGGCAGGGTAGTGGTAGGGGTTGGAGGGTGGGGGCTCTGGGTGGCTAATCTGGGGGGTCGGAGGGACGGAACGCAGTGCGACCTGTCACCAGCAATCTGCTCCTCAATCAACCACGGCTGCATATATACACACCCCGACTCACACTGCGCTCCGTGTGGGGACAAGGACGTGGCTATTTCAGAGTGTGAGGAAGGGGCGGGGTCAGGCTGCGGACAGATGAGGAGGGGGGACTCCACTCCCTGAAACCAGAGTGGGACTTAAGCATGCTTTATGGGCTGCTACATACCACTGGAGAACGGGGGGAGTTTGAGTCTTTCACAGAACAGCCTCCTCCATTAGAGACTCAAGTCAAGGTCAAGGTCTCACCACAAACACACACAAACTCTTACATGAAGCACAAACACACTTGTTTGAATTGAAAGACTTAAAAGGCAAATTAATGTGCACATTATAACATTAGAGCCTTTAAGTCAAGAATTTCTTCTAGATAAACGTGTTCATCAGCGATGTATTTAGTAATTAGTGTTAAGTGGGTTGTTTAACCCCCACACCTTGAAGTGGTTTAAAATGCTGGAGTCCACAGTTGGTAGAAATGCTCACAAAAAGGATGCTGGTATAAAAGGTGCAACTCATACAGTAAAATAAGAACATCGTGGAAAAAGTCTTTCCTTAGTTTAAGTCTAAAAGTCAGACTTTCATATTCTCTATTTTAAGCCTTTTTGTTGATTTAATCTTGATATTTTAAACATACAGCTCGAGAAAAAGCAACAATCCAGGACCTCAAAGTATTAGATTATTGCATAATAAGACCGATCAAAACAAAGAAAAGTCGACCCTTCTGAAAAGTATGTCATGATTTTTTTGATCTCCTTTGTGAGGAACTTTGAGTTTCTGAAACGTGCATTATAAATAAACCTGCCTTGTCTATGCCAAACTCCTTGTGCTGACAAACTTTTATCACATCATGTTGAATATCAATATATTGATACATCAAGCCTTCATTACAAGCTACAAACTCTTCAGTTACAAGTTCCACTTTCTTAAAGCAGCAGAGGAGAATCTGGAGATGAGGAGAGGCGGTAGCAGGGTCTGCGGTGATCAGACGGGAGACGGCAGAGAAGTGATGAATAGGGAGATGTGGGAACGACAGACGCGGAGCGAAAGCAAAGTGATTTGAGGCTGGGGGAGAAGGGGGAGTCGAGCGAGGTGAGAATGTGTTGATGTAATTGATGTGTGGACTCATTTAGACGGGTTTTCCATATGCTGTCACTTCCAGCTGGACAGGCTGCTTTAAGGAATGAACCGTGTGAAAGACAAGTCGTTTGACCATGATGCAATGTGTGTAGCTGGCGTGTGTGTGTGTGTGTGTGTGTGTGTGTGTGTGTGTGAGAGAGCACATACCGACACACACATATTTTAGGGGCCAATGCAAACACACTGCGGCAGGAGGTAAAGAAGAGTGTGTATGTCTTCGCTCTGATGAGTCCACTAGTCTGCACCATGCATGCCACTCATACTGGGGCAAACAACTGAAAAAGCTGGACACGGGACTCAGACTTCTTTGACATCAAGCCCGTTTTGGAAAGTGACTCATTTAGAGCTGCAGTACTCCCGAGCTGCATGTGGCTCTTTTCTGACAGCTTGGGGTGTTTTGAGTCCTATTAAAAATTAAAATCATTTTTTAAAAAAAGTGAAACATTAGGTGTTTATGGACAAAACAGTTCTGGGGACTTTTTGAAGAGGAACTATCCACTAAGGATTTCCCTCATGGGGACTTTTTTCTGTCTGCATTCACACCGCCATGGGGCTGGGAGAGTACCTACTTTAAAGTTATCCAGCTAAAAAGGTTCCTCTAAACGGGGTTCTAGGAACTAAAATAGTTCATAGTTCCTGCACAGCAGAGTCACTAAAAAAAGGGGGAGGGTTCCAACAGTTCCTAGAACTATGAAAAAGTTCCTGTGGTCAGAACAGGATAGATATGATTCATTTCATGTCACTTCACTCATTTACAGTGTTTCCAACAAATAGGGCTTACACAACAGTCAGACGGGCTACGCAGGCATATTCCCTTCCACACAAGGCTAATTGTTGAGCTTTTTAAATAATCAGTATATTGTGGCAATCACGTGCGTACACAAGCGAGGGAGAAAGGGGGAGCAGAGAGAGAGAGACAGTTAAATCAGCTGTTACATCCCTCCAGTGGACACACAGATTGAGGTGTGATGTCTCTTGTTAAAACGGAAGCTACTTCATGCCGACATTTTAATATCTTTTCTGTAGCTGCTGATGCTGTCCTGTACTCGTATTTTATGACAGTTGTTGTGATACGCGTCATCATCAACAAACCTCCAGCGTACTGCTAATGAATACTGTCAAAAGAGCGGAAACGGACAAAAAAAAAAAGGTGGGGGACAAGACGCTGTTAGAGGAGAGGTGCAGGTGTGTGCATGCATGTGAGTACATACGAGAATAGAAAGAACGGAAGAGAGGTAAGATGAGAAGGTTAAAAATGTTTTTGACACAAATTATAATGAGTTAGAGAATAAGATATCTGGATTGATACTTTATTAATCCTTTGCAGCAAATTACACCGTCACAGCAGCTACATTCACAGTCAAGACACAAGATAAAAACTGGATTAAAGTTCATCTAAATACATAAACAGAAAATGTTAAAAATCTAATATTCATCTATGACCTCACCTAATATAAATAGGGTACGATCCTGCGTTGGACAAGGTCGAGTACCACTGATGTAGAGTATTCTTGTAAAATTGAAATCATGCTAGAAGTCACACATCTATATCAGTGTTATAGATAGCCCGCTTAAACGCCACAAAAAAACATCAGAATGGGAAAGTGCAGTACACAGGTCCACTTGACATGAAAAACTTTCAGAAAGACAACAAAGTCAACTTTAAGACTTTCGGGGATAGTTTGCTCGGTTGGGACAGTTTGTGACAGCAGAACATGTGAGTGTTGAGGAGATTTTTTTTTTTTTTTTTTTGGTGCGTTTCTGCAGTACTTCAACACTGACTTTCACATCTTACAGGTGACATTTTTCCCTTTGTGCTCCCCATTTTTAAAGACATAATGTACCCCACAATCTGCCCGGAGACTTGAGGAGGCAGACTTCAGGGCAGCTGACCCTGCCAATGTTACTAAAAGATGTAGCTGGGTTAAGTGGTGCAACAGTAGACACTCAGAGCTGCCATGAAGTGACCGAGCGAGACGACTACAGCAGCAGCAGCAGCACAATAAATAGCACAGCTGGTCTTGTTGACTAGAGCAGCTTAACAGATCAAGATTGGATATTTTTTTTGTGTTGTAAAAAGAATACAAACTCGGTAAAACCCAGACCTGTAAACTACTTTTTCTTGCTCACACACTTATACCCTTTAACAAAGTCTTATGTCTTTACATGTGTATCTGTATCATTGCTCAGGAGGTGTGTCCATCAGGTAAGAAGTATTACAAGGTGCTTTGTGGTTTGGAAAGTTTCTTACAATCAGGAAGTATTTTGAAAGTCAGTCGTGATAAAACATTTTCTTCTTTAGCGTAGGAAACACCGGACCATCCTGAATGTCGCCTTCCCTCTCCCTCTTTTGATTCATGTGTCAAAGCGTGGGAGGTGAGAAAGTTGAGCATACTGATATTTACAACCTCCAATTAATCACTCATTCAAACTGTATTTGTATTTCTACATTTAGATCATAAAAATTAGTGCAGGTTAAGTTTATCCACCACAAATATGAATCAGACTTTGTGTTTAATTTAGTAAACAATACTTTATAGCTACAGTGCAGGGATGTTAAGGATTAATCATTAATAGATTAATCACAGTTAAGAATTAAACTGATTGAAAATGTATTAAAGGGGACATATTATGAAAAATCCACGTTTACAGTGTTTTTGAACGTATATTTGTGTAACCTGAGTGTCTACCAACCCACAAAATGTGAAATAAACCCATCCAGTCCTTTGTTTGTGGTCTGCATAAGTCTTACAACACAAGGAAAAATGCTCCATATCAAATTTGCTCAACTTGTGATGTCACGGTGGGATTCTGGTTAAAAAAAATCCCCTCTCCTCCCCTGATATCTCCATCTATGGACTCCACCCTCAGCCTAGAGCAAAACTTTTGCGCAGGTCCGCCATTTTTATTCTCGCTAGCGAAGGAGTGATGCCTACTGGGAAAACTCAAGGGGGGGCCTCATCGAATTTAAAGAGACACACACACCAAAACGGAGCATTCTGAGATAGCTGGTTTTAGACCACAGGGGGCTATTTGAAAAGGCGAAAATGGGTATAATATGTCGTCTTTAACCGACAATCTGTTTACAATTTTACCAGTTGTCACATGCAATATCATTTTATACCAATATACGGCAGTAGCGCCACGTTTGACCTTGTTATGTAAGGACAGTCACACGTTTAAAAGAGCCCTGTTTTCAAGCGAGGGCCATGTTGTTCTATCAGTCTGAATTGTTTGTATATAATGAACTATTGTTTCATGTAACTGTAGAGCTGCTATAATGGTTTCAATAAAACATAAACTGAGAGAGACGTGCGTTATGTAGCTCATTAATTATTCATGATTAATCAATTAATGTTTGTTCACGTGTTCAACTATCGATTAAGAAAAATGCAACCTTACTACAGTGCAAAGGACATTTTGCTCTTCATAAATAAAGTTTTTACATGTGACAGTGGAGTGGGAGTTGTTTGCCGTTCAGACAATAATTAGGAGACAATAGTAACTCAACTTCAGACTTGAATAATATAATTACTAATAGATTTGTCTTTAAAAATTAACATAGAGACAGGAAACCCTCCAGATGTTTTCACATCCTCAGACAGAATGTTCAGAGTCATACCTTCTTAAGGCCTTTATGAGATCTTTTTTTTTAAACAACTTTTCCAGACTTAAGTTAATGACCCACGGTTAGATTGTTCTGGGGAAACATATGTGCTCTTTGTAGTCCATCTTTTGCTAGATTGTATTTTATCTTTACAGAGCAGACTCAAGTGACATCATCCACCTGCTTTAAGTGAATTCAGATTTTTTTTTTTTTTTAACACTGCAGTTGTCCTTTCCTTAATGAATTCTCCTCACTCCTTTTCCTGGGCTCAGTGGGAACATTTTTGGACTTGAATTGAGGAATGCTAATTAACAGGGGGCTCTGCCTTGCTGTGCTTACCACTTCTTCCCAGCTGTTGCTCTGCTACTTGTTGGTCTTATCGGTTTGAGATTTATTTGTCTGGTTGTCATGTTGCTCTCATTTATCCTTTATTTTAATCCGCCTGCCCGTCCTCCTCCTGAAAAGATTCTTCATCCTTTGCCAGGTTGTTATTTTGAATGGGAGTCTTAGCTGAACTTCAGTGGTTGAGTGACAAATGTGTGAAAGGAAGCAATAAAAATAATATAGATGGAATGATACTTATGTTAAAGAGCAATATGTCTAGCATTTCATTCTAAGGGCACATACACACACACACACATCAAACACCCCTCCACTGATCAGAAGATCAGAGGCAGCATGTTAAGGCTCAGAGCGGCAGAGGACCCTTGTAAAAAGAGCCTGGGGCACCAGTGACGATTGTTTTGAAAAGCACTCAGCTGAAAAGCATTTTGGGATGACAGTCGACCGACTGAAATAGCACGTGTGGATGAACACACCACTGTCAGAGCTGGGTGGGTGCAGTGCAAATACACACGCACGCACATAGACCCCCCCCCCCCTCTTTCACCAACACGATCTCACACACAAAGATGCATTAAAGATTTATAGTTGCTTTTATGCTGGTGTGAGCGCTCATGTGCACACAACTCCACACACACCCACGGAGAGTGAAAAGCCTTCTTTCACCAAAATGATTTCACTTGCATGCAAGAATGTATGAGCACAGAAACACACTCTCACACCATACACACACATACACACTCCATACACACTCCATACACACACACCTGTCCTGGCAGATGCCATAGTTGTGTTCTCATGTCTGCTGCTGGGGAGGGTTGATCCGTTGTAAAGCTGAGTCTGATTTAATACAACCGGCTGAGATCACAAACGTCATTCACCGAGAATAACTCGACAATGACAACAATCCTCCTGCTGCCTGCGCAATTAAAAATATGGGACATCCTGATGTGTCACTTCACCCCTATAACACAGTCAACTGGAATCACCCATGAATCCTTTAAAGCCAGACACATGAGGGATGTATACAGTATGCAGAGAGATGGAAGGAGTTTAAGTGTTACATGGAGGGCGGTGGAGATACATATTGATAAAACATAATGTTTGTCCTTAAAGCTGAGCCTCAATCTCATACACTGTGACAGATCTCATTTCAGTATAAATTTACTTCACCTGACTAAACTTTAAATTAAAGTAGCATATATCCATTTCACATTCAAATAAACTGTAAACCTTTAAACAGGGTTCCCGCTCTTTTCCAGAGATCATCTTCCAGGACATCGAGCTGGTATGACAGTCCGTGATCGTGCCACACCAATATTAAGTGTAGTCTTTAACAAGATTAATCACACCCACTGTGAGCTACCGCTTCAGAGGTTAAACATTTAATATCATGTTATGGTCCATTTTTGACCCTTAACAACGCAGTATTGCATTTGAAGAGACAACGCTAACAAAGTTAAAAGGACCATTAGCCAGAGAAAGAAAATTAGCCATTTTCCAGGTGTTTTCCAGTACTGGAAAAATGAGTCAACTGTTTTCCAGGTTTTCCAGGACGAGTGGGAACCCTGTTTAAACCCTGATCTAGGAGGATCATAAAGGCCTTTTAGTTTTCATTAACATCAACCTCGTCTTACTTTCATTTCATGTTTTCATCCTCCCTCTGGTCCTGTTCCTGCCTATATTTTTCTTGATGTCTTGTTCCCGGTGTCTAACTTGCTCATACTATATAGTTTGAAGCAGGCTGTTAATATCAGAAGAATTTACACTTTAGGTTTTCACCTCATCTTCTGTATTTACAAACAAGTTATACAACAAGTATAAATGAGAAGATGCTTTTTTTTCATTTAGATTAGGTTGTGGGTTAGCTGTATGAAGCTGTAAGAACATCAAGATGTACGTCTGAGCTTGTATATGATTTACATTTATTATAGCCGATCACACTGACTTTATTTGGGGGTTTTGTTAGAGCCCGACCGATTAATCGGCTAGTCGATACTATCGCCAATATTACCTGATTCATTCTCCAGTCAAATATCATTTCATTTGACTATCATTGTATCTCTTTCTGGCTGTCACCAGCAGAGTGTGCTACATGAATAACACGCTTTATTACTCTCCAAAGTGTCAAGCAGTTATGAACATACAAGTGCAGTTACTTTCCAGTTGAATCTTCATGATACTGTCTATCGCTTCCACAAGTGTTTGAGCCGCATCTGAGTGATCAACCGATAAATGAGTACATCTAGATCTATCTAACTCTACAGATTTCATAAGTCAAAGAAATATATCGGTATCAAAAAATTGTCTCCCCGATATCGACACCTACTCTCCAGTTACCTAGAAATGTATTTTTTTCCTTTAAGCAGCAGTAGTACAGCTGACTGCATATCAAGATGTTATGTATATACAGTATGTATGTACTGTATAACATAACAATGAAACAAGAGTTATAGTGACGATACTCCAGAGAATTATTACCTGAATCAGGAGCTCCGAGCTGCCAAGCTTTTAAGTTTCCCCATCACTGTTAATCTTTCATGCCGACTCCTTCACTTTTCTCTTTGTCATTTCACTCTTAATGTCATTTCTTCAGCAGCAGTCAAGCACTTTCAGACACAAGCTCTTAAAATTAACAATGCACTAACTACTCTGTGCCAAACAGACACAGTTAGCAAATCATGACAAAAGAATTCAATCAATTAAAAACACTGTCATTATTCAAAGACCATGTCCTCAGCTACATGATGCCATTTTTCTGACACCTTTGATGCAGTCGAACAGAAGAGAATCAGATTCTTTAGTTCGTACAGGAAGAACATTTGAAAGGCTTTATTTGAAGTGGACATTTGTATCACCTACTTTCCAAATCATCTTAAACCATGTACCAATTATCTTCTCATTTACAGCTCCATCATTACCCTGATAAAGTCACCATGTGTCGAATCAATCCATAATCAATTCTAATCCCTCCTATTAGCCGGGGTCTCCCATGGCCTCATTAGTAGGTGTTACTAAAGTCGCTGTTTGGATTCTGAAACCTTGTCCTGTCCACTGTCAGCCCTCACAGACAAGCTAATGAAGCCAAAATAGCAGCGCTGCTCCCATGTGACTATTTGTTAAGTCCACTTCTATCAGGAGTTAAGCCAGCTCTTTAAGAGGACCACAAGAGCCTGGAAACCTGATGTGGTACATACTGCCTACGTATCAGTGTAGGCAGGCTTATGTATTCTTCCGTCTAATTCAGGGAAATATTAAAATGACACCTGTGGTTCTCAGACGGCAGCAGAGATTGAGACCCTGAATGGAAAAAGAAAAAGGGGCAGCAGTATTTACTCATCACAGCCTGACAGACGCACACACAGATGAGACATGATTGGGTGCGTTAGGTATTCTTGTGTCTAATTCTGGGAAATGATTTGTGATTCCTGAGACAAGAGGAATGATTCAGAACCTAAATGAGGGAAACCCGGGGGGGGGGGGGGGGGGGCAACAATATTTACTTAGACTTCATTACAAGCACACGCACCCTTGCACACACAGGGGTTTAACCCCGGCCAAACTCTGACCTCTCCACACCCTCGGCTCTGTTACCCAAGCTCGCTTCTGTCCTTCACTCCGCATGCCATCCAATAATGTCAACTACGAGCTCCTGTCAGGCTGTTTTTAAACACAAGGACAGAGACTCAATTACAGCAGAATGGCTTTCAGGAGTCGTCCTCCATCCACAGACACACACACACACACACACACACACACACACACACACACACACACACACACACACACACACACACCTGCTAATGGTCGTCAGATTTGCTGGAAAAAGAGTCAAAGGTCGAACCAATCTGCGTTCCTCAACAATCAGCGGCTTCCACCAGCCTCTGTTGTTAACATCACTCGATTAAGAGGAGGTACACACACACACACACACACACCGTTTTGTGTTGAGCCACAACAGATCTTTAAATTGTTTCCTACCAAAACATCTAAAAAAAAAAAATGGATTCATTTTTTTGTCTTTACTTATTTAAAGACGCCAAAGTGAAAAGTGAACTACACTCCGGGAAAGAATCGCGTGTTGTGCCCTTGGCTGTTAACAGACACTTTATTTGCTATGACTGTGGCTAGCAACATTAACACCAGCTATGGAAATTAACACCAACAACCAGCCAAATGCTGGAGAGTTTTTCCAACCTCCTGATCTCTGCTCTACAAAAACATCGACAGGAAAACCTCTTTTTTTTTTTCATTGTCATTTCTTGTTTTATTTTTCAGCTGAAGTTGGGGATCCTCGAGCCAGCAGGCGTTGTCTGAAAAAGTTATAAAAGTCACCCATACATGACAAATGCTTTTATCAGCCTATTATAACCACATGCTTGTAAGCCGTCTGTGTTACGTATATCTGTTTCTCTGGCGAACATACAAAAGAACCCAAAATAACGCTGAGGGGTTGAGGGGGACATCAATCTGTTGCTGTGTAATCCTAAACCTTCACCTTCCTCTTAATACCCATCATCCCCCCCCTTAATACCCACACATACCAGGACAGAGCAGGGCTACAACAAATGGTCTCCCCGACAAAGGGCAGAGTTCGGCCAGTAGCACTTGTGCGAATAGACACATGTATATCACAACATGAAGACACATAGATGCAAGACATACTCAAGGAACCGAACAAGAGTCAGGAGGGGAGATAAGTGGTGTGGGGGGTGGGGGGGTGGGGGGGGGGACTTTCCTCTCTTAACTTGGCAAGTCTGATCAGAAGAGCCACCGTCGAGGGTCTGGCATCCCCCTCTAAGCCCCCTCATCCAAACCCGACACAGGCCTGAGAAACCACAGCGGACCCTAGCCTGACCCTGTCCCGCCACGAGGGGGGTTAGGCCCCAATTTAAAACGAGAGTGAGAGAAAGATGAGCGCTAAGCCAATCAATAAATACAGAGAACACATGCACATTCAAACAGCACAACCGTCCCAACAGATGAAGGGATGAGGGGGCTCGGGGGCTGGATTTACACTGTGGGAAGGACTAGTGGTCGGTGTACGTGTTACAATTACAGAAATAAAAAGCCTCCTAAATCATGATATGAAAGTAGAGTGCAAATGTGACGATTCAAATGGGGGCGGGGGTGCAAACGGCAATACCCACAAATACACAAGAAACCTCGCCATCAATGCCAGTTGGCCTTTCTGGCTCGCTGCAGTCGGAAACTACCAAGAACCATTGGCTTATGGCCGATTAACTTCAGGGCTTCATATAAATTCAATAACAGGGCTTCATTTTGTTCCCTGAACCAAACTGCTTATTGCCTCTTGCCCTGGCGAACCAGCAGACATGTGGCCAGTGGGACAGCTGGTATACTGGGGACACAGCTGGAAGTTTTAGAAAAGCTAAAGTTTTTAAAAAATAGCATAAAAAGATTAAAATGCATTAAAATGATTATGTGATAGGACAGAAGTTTAAGAACAGTTTAAACAGTACTGGGTAACTGGATTTTTGAAAGTGTACCGTAAGTGAAATTCTTCCAGCGCCGCCTCCAGGGCAACATAACGGAGCTGACAGGCAACACTAAATTTGTATATATGTAATGTGTCTTTTTAAGCAGCCATCATAACACTGCCAATTATTTTATCTAAGAAATCAAATCAGTATTAAAAAATCCCACAGCGGCTGGTCGCTGCCAAAAGAGCCTCAACAACATTATTTACAGTATCTTATTTACAGTGGGACTCCCTGGTTGCCCAAACACAACCTCGTATAAATAGATGTGTGGCTCGGATCGTGGATACAAAGTAAACAAAACACTCAGATTGTACAGGGTGGGATCCCCTGCAACATCAGCAAGTTCAGGTCCCTGCTATGTGCTGAGCAGGCTGTGGCTTCAGATCTAACTCTGTGACCTTTTCCTGCACATCTCTTCAACCCGTCATATCAGTCCGCCACTGTGTGCAAAGTTCGACTGAAGCCGAAACCACATTAAACATAATCAAACTTGTTTCCTGTTTCTTCAGTAATCTGGATAACTTCAGGTGGCTATGGAGAGATATCTGGAGGTGAAGTAGGTCATGAGCAGGTTTGAAAATATTCTATCATAAAGGCATGTCAAAATAAAAGTTGTTATTCCTGACAAGTTGTGGCAAAAAAAGAAAAAACTATTTAAGTTATACGATAATAACAATAACAGTCTAAATGTTATTTCTAAACCTGGAATAAATAGACCACTTACATGCCTTTAGGTCATAGCATATCTTTTTAAGAGTCAGTGTTTATTTTTCCAATAATAATTCTCCGACAGTCAAATTGAATTATATTCAGAATTATACTCCGATATGATAATAAGACACATTCATTCGAGGGTTTCCTCCTCATCACTAACACTGCATCTGTATTTCTGTGTCCTCCAGAGAAAACACTTTTTGTGTTTAAATTGGTCTTGAAAAAGACCGTCACATTTTTATTCTTCTTATACAGCAAACTCAAATCACATCAACTTTCAGCTTTTGTGGCCTGTAAATTGACTCAGAATTAATGACATTGTTTTATCTCCTTACATTTACATGTTAGACTATTGGTGTTAAAAGTTCAGTTTTTTTAATGCAGAATGTAAGTCAATGAAATGTCATTTTCTACGAAAGCCAGTATTATATTCCAATTTAGAAATGTAGTTATATGCTTACATATTCCTTATATGACAAATGAATGCTCCGATGTAACAGACAAACCCAACGTTATTTTGAGTGTGCACGTCATGAATGATAAATTACTGTCAGCGTTTTCTCCAGACTAGTGAAGGTTGTGCAGCAAAGCTGTTAAAATGTGTATGTGTGTTAGTAAGAGAACTTTAGGACACACTGCGCTAAATAATAACAACATTGTTAGCACAAAAAGCTACAGAACACTTATCGTATGTAAAAAAATACATTTGTTAAGTGTTCTTGTATCGTCAGTATAAGAGGGAAGGTTAGTATTGTGTAACAACACACTACGTCAGATACACTTTCCCAATGAGCAAATTTGCCTTGTACAAATGTAGCTGCCTCCACAGTAGCAACCATTATTATTTTTTTAAATCCAGATGTAAACAGAAAAGCACAAACCAATGAAAATCACAAATAACAGATATTACACAGAAGTGCATAAGATCATTTGCATTGGAGGACTCTGTTAATGTAAGCTGCTACACTTTTGGAGATTCATTATTATTAGATCTAAAATAATTCTGACAGTTTATAAACTTCAATGAGGGATTTCCTAAAAAGATCCTCACCTATGAGGAATACATGCCTAGTTGCATGGCATTTCAGTTTAACAAGCCTGCACACAACTTCAGTAAAGGCTTGGGTGAGATAAGCAACATTTGTTATATAATCTAAAGTCAGAGGGAGGTGAAATGTAATTAACCGGTCCACCTCTGTTGACAAATATATAAGCAGTACGTCTGGAAGGAGACAAGCTCCCACCTGTTCCAACGAATCAAACATTCACCTTTTACAATGTAGCTCTGTCAGCCCCACAACGACGTGACTGGAGGGACTGACAAAACACACACACACACACACACACACTCTGCGTTACGGCCCTGCCCTCTATTAGGGAGCACAATGCCTGTGTAAGGGGATCTTAATGAAGGAGTCCCCTGAGGCAAAGCTGGACGCCTATGCTGAGGATGTGTACTGTTAGAGCTCATTAAATGAACATGAGTACTACCAGGGACATGGTGTGTGTGTGTGTGTGTGTGTGTGTGTGTGTGTGTGTGTGTGTGTGTGTGTGGGGCGTTCAGTTACAATACCAGGTTTAGCTGTTTATCTCATGCTGCACACATGCCTCTGTGCACACCCATGCTGTTCAATTTGTGTGAGCGCGTTGAATGAAGTCAACACAATCAGACTTTACATGGAGAGAGTGTGTGCTTCATGTGTGTGCCTGTGGTGTTTTGTTACTGGAAAATACTTACACAGAGCTATTGATATCACAGTCGGTAGTCACATCACACTTGCGTGTCTTTTAATCTTGAAGGAATAATCGTGTTTAGAGCTCAGAAGGGCACGGGGTGACAGAGGCAGATTATTTTGTGGAGAGGATGGATGACAGTTGTAAGACAGGAGGAAACAAAAAAGAAGCATGGGGTGAGGAGAAAGTCAGGAAAGAAAGCTTGAAGTGGAAGGAGTGTTGCATGATGTGGAAAGTGATGTTGGAGTGCCCTCTTGTGGATGAAAATGTAACTTTTTTTTGTGTTGGCTGTAGTTCGACTCCAAAGACCTGAGTCTAAATCCAATCATTCAACATGTCCTAGTGTGTTAACTCGTAGCTCCTTTACATCACTTTTTTTTTCTTCAGAGGTGCGACAGCTTTAACCAGGCTCAGTTGTCTTTAGGTACAGTGTGCTCATTTGACTCACCTCTCTCCCCTTGTGTGTGACCAGGGCGGCCAGCGGCTTGGCGTAGAAGCGGCTGTAGCTGAACCCCAGGCAGCCGTACATGCTGTTAGCAGTTAGCTTCAGAGCCTTCTGACGGATGTCGTACTGAAGGACAGAAAGAATCCAATTAGGTCAAACATTGTCAAAGATTAAATCAATAAGTTGCCTTGGCTCTGTTTATGGGCAATTCTTTTACGTCCACATTTTAATGTTTGACCATTTTGTCAAACAGCAGCAATGCCCCTAATTAATAGCTATTTAGTACTATATTTTACTGAGACACCCAACTGTGCACTGTTGGTATGCTTCATAACATCCTCACCTTCAAATTTGCATAACTGTGGTTTATGTTCAATTATTTGCTGTAGTGCATTTATGTTTTGAAAGGTTTTGCATGACAAATTGTGGGATTTTAAAGAGAGATGCACCAATGTTTTCAAGGTCTGACCTTCTAATTTCTACTTTCTTTCTTACACAACCATAAGTAACAGCAAAAACAACATTTGTTGTACATTTTCTTTAATGGATATTCAATCGACTCTTCATAATAAAACACAGATTGTTAATTAACTGTTTAATTAATACTAAACCTTCTAAACTGCACCAGGCTACGTGACCAACGGACTAGGTGCTCTACTCACTGTCTAGGAAGGTAAGCACTCCGAACAGGTCAAATGAATGTGTGTTTGTGTGTTCCAGTGTGCACATGTGATCTGTGAGTGTGAGTGTGAGTGTGAGTGTGAGTGTGTGTGTGTGTGTGTGTGTGTGTGTGTGTGTGTACCTGCAGGTAGATGTCTGGGTTGATGTCCTGCTGTTTCATCAGCTGTTTGACTTGTTTACGTCTCTCAACCAGCTTTCTGATTTCTTTGGGCAGAATTCCCATCTCCAGGTCTGAATCTGGGATTTCAGGAATCTCCTCGGATTCATCCTCCTGTTACCAGGGAAACAAAAGTCGGAGGTTGAGCTTAAACTTTTCCCCGTGAAACTAAAACGTCAGGCCAGGGAGCAGGATGATGATGCTCTTCAAACATCTTGTCTGGGCTTCATAGGCGATTCATGATTTTTGATATTATTGATGAATGGGTGATTTCGTTACACAAACTGTGCACACTCACCTGACTCTTCTTCTGTGCATTGTAAGCCTCCCTCTGCACAGTGGTGAAGCAGATGTTGAACTCCTGGATGATGGAGGGATACAGGCTGTTGAAGTCCAGCAGCAGCACAAACTTGTCGTAGAAACCTGCACAGAAAGAGAGAGAGGGAGGTTACAGAAAAATGTGCTCACACAGAAATGAGACAAATACAGAGATATAGAAGACCTCCAACTAAAAACTAAGCCTTACCAACTTTAGGATCCAGCACCAGACCTCCAGCATAGGCCGCCTTCTTTCTCCGCTTGCCTTTCCCTGTATCAGCATCATCTTCTCCGTCCACCTGGGACACAGACAGAAAAATGTGCAGCAAAAATTGGTCACATGACTGGAAATTATAAAAAAAAAAGAAGCTATGAGTGTGTGTGGTTTTGCATTGGGGCAGTCGTGTGTGTGTGTGGGGTTTACCGCTTCCAGCTGAGCCTTTTTAAAGGAGGGTTTGTCTGGGACGATGAAGTTTTTGTCGTGGAAGGCATGAAGCAACAGGAACTCATTCCTCTCAGAGCGACCGCCCATCAGAGTGCGAGACTGCAGGGGAGGAGGAGGAGGAGAAATCAGGTCATGGATCCAGTAATAATGAATAAACATGAATAATATGACAAAAAAGACAAATTCTCCCGTGACACACGTGAATCAAAGCAGTCGGACTCTAAGCCTTGATGAGTCTTGAACCATATGTGTGTTTTAATGCTTCATGTATTTTATCCTCATTCACATAAGAACACGTCCTGTATTTGTCTGAAAACGGTTTTGTTTGTAACTCCAATTTTCTGTACAGTAATGGAGAAGAGCTGCCGTCTTGTATCTTAAAAACCCTCATCGATCTGCCATCCCTGTTTCTTTTGTCATGCGTGTTTGGATTTTTTTTTTCTATGAGTAGGGTTGTTTGAATGGTGTATTTTGATTTATTAAACCAAATCAGACACTAGGATCAGTTCAGGCAGAAGAAAAACTTTGTTTGGTTGGTTGATTTTTTAGATACATTTTGGGGCTTTTTTTTACCTTTAATTGAGACAGGACAATGGAAAGAGTTGGAAAGGAGGGAGAGAGAGACAGGGGAATGAAATGGGGGAAAAGAGCCACAGGCTGGATTTGAACCTGGGCAGCCGGCTTCTAGGACAACAGCCTCTGTACATAAAGCGCACAAACTAACCACGAGGCCACCAGCGCTCCAGGCAGATTCAAATCTAAGTGTCAGTACTCAGCAAACTGCATCTTCTGCTGTTACATTTCAGTTGTATTTATTTAACGTCTGTGGTCTAATGACAGTAAAGGTCAAAGGTTTTCTTGTGCGTTACCATGACGTTGCCAGCGATGTTGGTGATCTGCAGCGCCAGCGGCAGCACGTTGAGCTCACACATGATCTGGAGGATCAGCTTGGCGTCTGTCCATGTCATCTCCAGCAGGTAGAGCAGGTGAGGAGAGTCACTGACGCAGAAACATACACACACACTTTAGGATGAATATACACACACACACACACTATTTCGGGTTAAAAAAACAACATACAGTGTTTAATAAGAAGACAAATCCAACTTAAACACCAACAGAGTTTTAGACGTTTTAGACCTTCTGCCTTTTTCTTTTCTCTTGTTGGTTGAACTGTCACTTTAAGGATATACAAACCTGTAGAGATTCTTGATGTTTTCCTGAGGGACCGCCACTCTCTCTGTCTTCAGCACCTGTGCAGTCAGTTCAGTCAGATGGTAACTTTTACAGCGAATCAGCTCCTTGGCTGAGATCTCCACGTCGCACACCAGACGCCCGCAGGTTGCGCTCTTTTCTGCAAAGGACCCTCGACCCTGGACAGGAATACAACGTTGAGTGGTGTATAATATGGTATAAAACAAAATTAGCTTCTTTTCCGAAAGATTTTACCCCTAATTTGGGCATGTTGGCCCTCCTGAGGCGTCCCATTTTAGACCAGTGGGGAACTTTGCAGAAATTGATCCTCTGCAGAATCACTTCGAGGTCAAAGCCAAAGATGTCGTGACCCTACAGACAAAAAAAAATGAAGGATTAAAAACACTAAATGTAACATCAGCGCAACACAGCAGCTTCACATCAAGGATTTATCTCTAATAAGTTCAGATGATTCTACTCACCACCAGCACATCAGGGTCGATTTTGTGCATCTTGGCCAAGAAGAAGCCGAGCAGAGTCCTCTCTGTAGAAGCTATCTCCACTTTACCGTTCTAACAGAGGAACAGAGGCACCATTGTTGATGTTTATGGTCAAGTACATCAAGAGAAAAGTTCTTCATGAATAAAGAAAACATTTCATCATTATGTATACAAATCTAATTTTTGTACACATTGTATACAGCTACCCTTCTGTAAAGTACTGTACCACTGTTCCATGTGACTAAAGCTTAGCATCATCTTATTCACAGTTTCTTTCTGGTAATTAGACAATCCAGCCATGTAGGAAAAACTCCTGCACACACTAAAATGATTAATATTTCTTAAAGGTCCCACATTATGCTTTTTCTGGTTTTATATGCTCTTTAGTGTGTTTTCCATGTGTCCTGTGCATGTTTAGGCACATCTATGTGCAAAAATTCAAAGTCCGCGGAAACACGGCTTCTCCTACCTCCTCCTGTTAGCTGTAGCATTAGCCGCATGTAACGCTCGGTTCTAGCCCCCCTCGATAAAAATTTGTCAGTGTGACGTCATTGTCAGTGTGAGATCACTGATCTTTGTGGCAAGCCCTGCAGCTCATGTTGAAATTTCCGAGACGCACACTGAGCAACTGACCAATAATGACAGAGCGGATCGGCAGACCAATCAGAGCAGACTTGGCCCACGTGGGGTCTAACAGTGTGGGCTCAACAGAGCGTAGCTGACGGACTCAGAGCGGAGAGGGAGCAAGGAGGAGCAGTACATGAAAACAGACACTTTTTTCGGACTTTAGCTATTGTGAACATACAAAAGTAGGTACATAGATTAAATATACAAACCCCAAAAAGGGCATGATATGGGCTCTTTAAAGACAATGCTTGTGCAAAAGAGCAAAACCAACCGGTTCTCAGACTAAAACAACTTTAAATTCTAAAGGGCAATCCAGTTTACCCAGACCAAACAAACAGACCCTCACCTTCTTCCTCACCGCCTCTTTGAAGTCGTAGGGGAAAATACAGTCAGCCGGTCTACTGACAACTGCAAAGAAAAAAAAAGATAACAATCAATCCAACAAGTTTGTCGATTTACCCTGATTACTAACTGAACAGAGTAAAATGTAAACACGGGGCCTCTACAGCAAGACGTATGTATATAAAGCATTCACTTAATTAAAATACGAGCAGAGATAACTTGCCACAGAAATGGGTCTGGTAAGGAGGTTGAGGTGCAGCTTTATCCATATGAAAGTTATAGTGGATGAGTGCAGCGAGGGACACAATCTGCAGAGAGAAATCATCACCGGGTCCTTACTAAGTATATCATAAAACACCAGAAATATCAAAACAAGCAAGTAAGAGTTCTAACCTCGTTGTGGTGTGTCTTTGGGTTCTGGATGGTCTTGAGACTGATGGACATGACGGTGATGGGTGGAGGTGGCAGGTCTTTAACCACAGTAACCAGGTCGCTCCTCAGAGCCAGAGCCTCCACCTTACACCAGCTGACGGGCTGGCTGATCAGCTCTGTCAAAGATACACAAAAAAAACTTTCAGAGGAGTCCAAATTTCAAAGTAGTCTCCATATAAACTTTGCTCTTTCCGATCTTCCTTACGTGGTGTCTTGATGTCCAACCAGCAGGGCCCTTTAATCTTCCTGCTGAGGAGGAAGTGCTCAAGACTGGAAGTGTTGTTTCCAAAAATGTGGGAAAAGGTCGCCCCCTTGAGGTCTGAAGGCAGAGCAGGAAACTCAGCCTGCAAAGCAATATTTCCAGCTTCAGTCCTGGACCACTTTTAACAAACAACCACATTTGGTGCATGTGCGTTCATTTTACTCACAGAATATCTGACTTCCAGGTATTCACACTGACTGGGCACATCAGGGATTTCAAAAGCGTAACTCCTCTCAACTTTCTGCAGAGAGGGGAAGAAAAAAAAAAGAGAACAAGTGTCACACATTTCAAACTATATACAAAATATGTCCTATGCAGCCTGAAAACTGATGTTAGCACCAACCTTGGACTTGAACTTCATGATCTTGAACTTCTCAGAGAGCTCATTAAACTCCTGGTAGACGTCCATCATTCCCACGGGAGTGTCCGACACCTCTCCAGTTTTTGTGTTCACTTTCTGTTGATGAAAACAAAGACAAACAATTACGAGCAGAAACTTTTTAAGGGGATTTCACGGGCTAGGTGACATGTTAGACTACTAATACATGTTCGGTGCAAATCTATTGTCTCTGGCTTTGTACTGTCCTATAGCTCAAAAGACCTTTTAATTGAATGCACAGACTTAATTCTGTATGTATGGAAACAGCATGAATTGAAACACTTACTTGTTAAGAATCATGGTAATATAAACTTTATTTTTTTAGCTGTGATTTGGGGAGAGTAAAAGCATCCCAATAATTTTATCCCGCCTCTCACAAATATGTTGTCTTCATTTTAAACAAATGTGGGTGATGCGTATGAGTCAAATGAGTATTAGTGTTTATTATTAAACAGAGATACAGTATTTGAGAGATTAAAGGTGACCTAGTCTTTAAATTTCTTCAAATGTTATGTGATCATGACTGGCCAGAAAACAAACTGTCCTTTTACAATGACACTGTCGATAATGTGTTCGGATAAAATACTCACATATTCCCGAGGCAGGAAGTACATGGTGCGCTCGATGTTCTTTACAGAGACACAGCAGCTGACATGAGACTTTGCAGACTCAATCCACACTTTCCCAAACAAGTACACCACACCTAAGAGTCGGTTAAAGCATCTGGGTGAGCAATACAATTTTTTTAAATCTAACTGAACAACACATTAGGTCTACTCCTGAAGTGACAGTGACTTGCCTGGTTGGCTGTAAGGCTCTTCAAAGGCATCCAACCAATAGAAGCGGAAAACCTGCTCCCCGTCCGGTCCCTCCGCCAGCGGGAGTCGGCTGGAGTCGACCTGAACTTCTGCTGGAGCCTCGCTGGCCACTCCCTCCTCCTCCTCCTGACCCCAAGTGCTGATTCTGCCGGACCTGGAAAAGGATCGAAGAATCAAGGAAGATGCATTTAAGTTAAGTGTAGAGAATGTATGAGTCTTTATTTCTGTACAAAGTCTGAGCAAACAGGTCACATAAAAGACTTACATTAAGACTGGATCCTGAGGCTCCGCTTTAGGCTCCGTTTTAACTGCCACAACTGCTGCTGCTGCTTTAGGATCAGACTCAGCTGCATCTTTGATCTCAGGTTTCTGCTCCTCAAGCCCGACCTCCATGGGCTCGTCAAAGTCCACCCCATCGAATGCCATTGCATCATTGACTGAGAAACACGTTGTCATTACGGTTAACTTGCTAGAAGATAGAAACATCATAAAAATGGAACATTTGTATCCTGGGTTTTTTTTTTCTTACCTTCTTCATCTTGCTCCTCCGCTTTTATCCTCTGCCTCTCCACAGGAGGGGCAGGTTTGGATGGAGCGGGGCGGGCGGATGACCTGGGGGTCGGGTCAGAAGGCGGCGGTTTTATAACTTTGGCCTTTAACCCTGCAGCCGAGGACGACTCCTGGATTTTCAAGTGATGGAGAAAATTTAAAAATGATTGAATAAAAAAAAAAATGTAGAATTGAACCAGTGGTGTGGTAGAGTGATGGATTTTTTTTTTGGACTATGACAAAAAGTGACGACAGATTTAAGTAATACCTTTGGTGTCTGGGGTTTAACAGAAAAGGGATTCATAGGTGTTCCAAGAGATTTCTTTTTCTTCAGAAAAACTGGTGGAGGAGTCAGGAGACTTGGTTTCTGGGATGACAGGGGAAGAAACCGATTCTTTTAAAGGCAAATATCAATAAATATACATCATATGGCTGCTTTCTTTTAGATGCTGTAGTATCAACCTCAGAGTGCAGGTCCTGTAAGATATCTCCCAATAGGTCATCTTTGGACAGATCCACGTCTTTCTGCAGGAGACAAAATGTATGTTTTCAGTGCGTGCAAGAGCAAGAAAAAGTTTAGTGTGCCCGTTTTATTTGAAGCAATGATCTGCAAAGGACACATCAAAACATACTTGAAGAAGAAGCTACACATGAGCAGGCCAACGATGCCAGTAAGAGCATACCTCAACAGGTCTCTTGACATTGCAGTTATTGAAGAGGCTTTTGATAGTGTTAGGCTTGGCTACGGCAGATTTCTTCACATTTTTCTTTGAGTCCGCTCCTTTAGCACCTGGTTTTCCTTCAAACACAAACAAAACATTTTAACACAAAAAAAAATGTCTCTTTGTAGATGCTCAGACTATTTTGTCTACAGCCTGGCGCAGAGTTGGCTCGATTCCTCCTTCCAGACAATCGCGAGAGTGTTACCGACTCGAGGCTCCTTCAGAACCGATTGTCTTACCAGATTACCTTGTAGTGTGAGTCTAACTTGATCTTAACGTCCCCAATCTGCTCGGAGACCGTAGGGTACGCCCCGATTTATTTCAACCATGTTTGATATTTAGAATTTGAAATCTCAATGATTATGTCATAAACGGGTGTGGTGGAAGCTGTGTGTGAGTACAATATCCGCGAGAGACTTGACAGTACAGCTCTTCAGCTCTTGCTGAAGAATACACAAGTCGCCCCAGACATTTCTTCAGCCAAAACTTTTTCTTTTCTCCTCTCTGAACAGAGTTTATAGTCGCAAATTTAACCGCCGGCTCCATGGTGAGATCGCGTGAGATGGTGCTTTCCTTCGTCAGGCATGATAATCTTTGTAAAAATCCTGCCTGATTTTCATATCTTGTAGCGTGTGGATGCTTGAGATTATGGAGAAGAATATCTGTTAAGATTCTCCTTGTGTTTGTGATTCGAAATTGTAAAACTCCTGCAGTGCGAGCCAGGCTTTAGACTAACACTAAAAATACACACACTGTACATTTATGTGAAATGAATGATTGTTCGAGTGTTTACCTTTTTTGTTTTCAACGACATCATCATGCAAATCGTCGTCAAAGATTTCACGTCCATCCTCCAAGTATCCTGTCCCATCTGAAAAAAAGGAAAAGAAGTGTTCGCACAAGACCCGTCCTCCCAATCACAAATATTACCACAGTAGCTACAAAAGACAGAGACTCACCATCATCAATAATCCAGTCATCCTCCTGTCTTTCCCGTACCATCTTTGAGTACTGCTGCTCGTCCACCTCCTCATACACACTAGTGAACTCCTCCACCTGGAAACATTAGCATCAGATGAACATAAGCTACCAAAACAAAGTTCAAGCAGCAGCTGAGTTGAAATGAGAATGGGCTGAATCAAATGTGCTGTACAATGTTTGATGATAATCTAGTGGTGTTTTTTTTTTTTTTTTTTTTTGCACCAGATCTCTAATCTATCCAGTCAAATGTTTTAAAAGGTCTAAAATTGTCCTGACACTCTCATAAAGCTCCTACTTGGTTGTTGATTTTATTACAGTGTAGCTCCTTTGAGTGTGTGGCTGTTTTTTTTTCTAGCAAGTTGGGATAAGATTAAAAAAAAAAAAAGGTGGTAAATAAAGCCCAAGTCCCAGGACGATCTCTGCCACTGGATCCTAATAAGTAATGTGCCGTCGCTCTGATATGAACCAAGTAAGCTGTCAGCAATGAGTTACATAAAGACACGGATACAGACAATTATAGGACGTCCAAATTGTGTGGCACCCAATCAAGCTTCTCGCCTCATATTTGATCTTCTCTCCCATCTTGGCTTTCTTGAGCTGCTCCAGTGCAGACTTCCTCCCCGCCTTCTCCTTCTTCTCCCGTCTGGAGCGAGACTTTGCCAGACCACAAGCATCACCTCCATCATCTGAGGAGAGGAAGATGAAGAAGGAGCATCAGCAGGTGTGACACAAGTGTACTTGAGCAGCACTTGCAGGGAATCGTTCAGTAGTGTTTCTTTCACTGTTACTTTAAACATGATGAAACTTCTTTGTGGAATTTACTTTAGGTTAATATATTACATCTTAAATGAATGGTTCATGGCTACTTCTTACACTAAGGCGAAGTGGAAACGAAGTCACATCACAAAGGAAACAAACAGACGCAGATTGCAGAACATTGAAGTTGCATTACAATAAACAAGGATGTTATCGGTGCTTCAGGCTTAACAACATTACTCTACAATGTCAAACGTATTGTTACACAAGGCCCTAACATGTCCCCTGTTGTTGGGTTACAGTCGCAGCTAGCTTCTGTGTTAGCTAATTCCTTTGCTTTCCCTGTTCAAGCCCGATAAAAGCAGCCAGAAACACAAACTCACCGCAGTCCGGACCGTCCATGTCCTTCTCTGGGTTTGAAACTGGAGCCATTCGCTTTAATTTTTTGCTTTAATTTAAATTTTTCCAAGTGACAGCTGCTCAAGGCAACTGAGACAGGTCAACAAAACAAGAGGTCAGTCCGCGCCAAATAGTCTTCCCGGGGAAAGTCATACACAGGAAGTGACGTCTCAGCGCTGTCGGCCAATTAAAGAATACAGTGTTGTTCCAACTCTTGTCCGGACGGTGGCAGTGTTGCTCAATGGATCCGTTTTGTTTATCTCGTCCACAATAATACAGTATTTAATTTATTCTTTTTTTAATTAGTGGCATGTTTTTTCACTGAAAGCCAACCTTATTCCGAAAATTAAGATTTTATTGCAAAAATATATTATTAAAGAGCATAGCCCATTACAACACACAAAATCCACAGAAAAACACACAAACATAATTTTCCATCTACTTGAAAGAAAAGAGGCACAGACAGTTACATAACAGAGCTGATCCATATTGTCCTACTTTAAATAGCTACACTTTGAGTTACAAAATAGCTATTTTGGTGTAGATATTCTTCCAGGTCATAACAATAATTCCTTATCCTCAAATAAGGAATTTTAACATGACTATACCAATGGACTTTCCCTTTTGTAAAGTCAGTGTCTACGCTGGTGTACCCCGGTTAAACTCGTGTCCATTGCGACCAGGCTGGCCTTCTAAAGGCACAATGGGTTCCTGTCCCAGATTGGGGCCATGGACACACTACAGTGCGGACAACAATGGGGGAAAAACAAAGCGTGTTTTGTTCTTCATACCCACAATACATTTTCATTAGTAGCCTTTACAGTGTGACCTGCTTGTTCGTACTGTACACTGTCCACTAAACGTGTGTTGATGGCTTTCTTACTTTTTTTGGCAAGTAAAAATTTGTTGTGAAGCATAGAGCATTTGTTCACTTTTTAAGTTAGGCTCTTTTTTTTTTTTTAATTATTGATATGTTGCAACAGTGAGGTTCTCCGACACAGTAGCACTACAACAGGCAAAGGGGTCCTGAATGTATAGTATAGCCTGCTGTCCGTGTGGTCTGCTGTAGGTCTGTTTAATTGACCATGCCCACAGTTGTTGTCATCATCATCATCGTCAGTGAGCAGCAGATCTGTCCTGAGTACAGACGGACTGTCGTCGCTCCGCTGCACTCCCCCCCGCTGTGCTGTGCTGGAGCAAAGACACACTATATGCTATTAACTTGGATAAACTGTAAATCCGACAGAAAAAAGCAAGTGGTAAACGGATCAATAACCTATCCGTTTTTAATAGGCTACTTGTCTGGTTTTGGAAGCCATGGTGAAACAGCGACGCATCAGAGCGCACTCGTGTTGCACTGTTGCGCCTCTTTGTTGCAGAAGAGGACCTCTGAAGGTAAGATAACATCCTTGGGCAAAGCTTTAAACTTTAAAGTTGGGGTTTAAACGAGGGTCCGAAGTTGGGCTATTATTGCTGTGTTACTGCCTGATTTAATGACTGCAAAGTTTGTCTTCTGTACGAGAAAGATAAAGTTGCTGTAACACTCTTCAGCTGAAGCAGCCTGGTAAAGTAAGCTTAACTTGGTACGGTGGTGCCATTGTTGGCTGACAGACCAAACTACTCTAAAATGGATGAGAGCTTAAAAAGAGAGCTAGAGATGGTTTCATATCAGATGTTGAACATGCTCTAGAATTACAACCTATAGGTTTACCATTTTTAACACGTAATTCTTTACATAATGTGCCTGGTGGTGTTGAAACCTGTCTTTTTTTGGGGCTACATATTTTTACCTATCATCGTCGATGGACTTTTAACCATTGAAGGACAGTCTACCCGTTTGCAGTAGCTTATTTATTTGTAATTTATAAACCCCTTATTTTCATGGCAGCGTTGTTATTCTCACTACCATCTCACTGATTGTGTTTTCAGTACACCAATCCTCACTGCTCACACTGCTGTTGCTCGTCTCTGATTGGTCCCCTCTTGAAGTTCTCTCCTCTTTTCCGTCGCCATGGCGAGAGCTCATCAGTCCAACGAACCAAGATCATTTATTAGAGAGATGACTCACTCATTCTTACATAACTGTCGGAATTATCGTACAGATTAATTACATTTATCTTTTTTTCTTCTGTAAAATCTGATTGTTTTATGTGTTACTCCACGCAATATTTTCTTTTCACTATCACTTCATTACAATATACTACAAAAAGACAATACCACAGAGGTATTCTAATTGCCTGTAGCCTGGTGACTTCAGACAACTATAAAGCTAAGATCTAACTGAATTATTTACTCAATCAAATTATGATTTGTATATATATATATATTGATTGATATTTTTGTTTCAAATATATTACTAAAACAAAAGTAGATAACTAAAAAATAAAAGCAAAAAGAAATATGACAAGCAAACCTGAACAACAATATCGACTGCCACAAAGCGAACACTAGTCTACATGTTTAAGGAGGGAAGAGTCGTAGAGGAAAATAAATACATAAAAATAAGATGATACATTTAATATTTTACTATTTAAAATTGATTCTGTTGTGCAACTTCTCAAACAGAATTTATTGTGCTTTGTTTGTGGGGTATTGTTCCTCCTTCTAGCAGTGTATAAATGATACAGAGTGAGCCATCCTAACTGTGTCCTCCTCTCTGCAGCAAAGGGATCAGAGGAGGAGGAGGAGGAGGAGGAGAGAGGGACAGGCAGACAGTATGAGCTGAGAGTGGGCGGGGGAATAGAGGAAGGAGAAAGAGACAGAACGGGGAGGAGAGAGGCATCGTCTCACCGATGCTGAGTCACATTACAGAGGGACCACAGACACATCCCATGAGTCTTTGGGAATCATGGAGGAGCTTGAACACACCTGCCCCCATCCTCGGACGGTAGGGCATCTGAGCGTGTTTTCATTGTGTCTTGCGGTGTGAGTGTGTGTGACAGGGAGAGGGAGAGGAAGACAAAGGGTCCTGCTCCCTTCCCTGTTACGAAACAGATCCCCTATAGCATGTGTCTGCTCAGAATGCTGAGTGGACACGATTGAATGAAGGAGGGGGAATCACACTGTGGATAATGTAGCATGAATGTCCTGCTGAAGGGACAATGTGGAAGTAAGGGCAAATCCTCCTCCTCGATTTGGATGCTGTCGCCTTTGTTTTTGGTGTAGCTCCTCATCCTGGCATTCATGTCTGCCTCCTCCAATCGCTCCATCTTTTCATCTTCTCTCTTCACATCATCCATGGCTTCACTGCTAACCATTCGTCCCTGTTGGCCTTTAATCCTGCTTATGCCAGATGTTCTTTACTTGTGCCAGCGATGGCTTTACTGACCGCTCATCCTGATAGGCCTGCATGCTCCCCTGGTCTGTCTGTTTAAGCTTTGCCATCTGCTCTTTGCTAACTGTTTGGAAGCCACCCGGCTCTTCTCACAAAGACATTTGGGGAATCATGGGAGATGATGCTTCATAGTTTTGATGGCTATCGGGGAACTCTGATAACTCCCACATGGAAAACTGTTAACATGACTGAGCAAAATTTACAAGCAAATTTGAAAAAAAGGGAGAGCAAGTAAATGAAACAAGATACAAAAAGACATAAAAAATTAATGCTTTCTTTCTCGTTATAGCTCTTTTAGCTGTAGCTCGTTACTTGCCAATGTATTTCCTGCTTTCCTATAAAGCATGCTAATTTTTAAAGGCAGTCACATCATTATAGATTTCACTAGACCTCTACATGTCCAAATATCTGATTTTCAGGGATTTTTGTTGTCAAATTGCAGTTCATCAACTTGAGCTCTGTGTTGGTTAATTTGCAGTATAGACATCTTTATACTACTTTATACTCAATGTTAGTGTGTGTGTATTCATGTGTTGTATTTCAATGGGTTTGGTTTATATGTCGATTTGTTTACTTGGTTTGGACACTAGGTGGTGACGGTTGATGATTTGGGTTAATTGGTCAGGTGGTATGGTTGAGTGTTTATAGGTCACAGGTGAGCAGAAAGTGGGGGCATAGGTGGGAACATACGGCTCTTACCGTACCTAACATAACAAACGAACAACACAAAATACATCTATAATCTCAGCAATAATTATATAATTAATACATTTTCAAAAAATACATTAAAAAAGTACTCATACCAAAAATGTATATTCGGTTGTTTGCAGTGCAAAATACGCAAAGCATGCATTTTCTGCAGTGCACTCTTGCAGTGTGTCTACAGTAGAGTAATGAAGTATCCCACTGAGGGGAAATAGAAACTGCTGAAGCCACCCTGTGGTCTCCAGCGTACCAAACAGACCTTGAATGTGTGTTAAACATGCTGCTGCAAGGACATGGCACCATATATGTCTGTGTTTAGAGCTCATCAGAGCTCTTGGAAATATATAAAAAGCTAAAATATTCTGACCTTTTAATGACCCTGAGGAAGTGACCTGCTCATAGCGGTGTCATCGCTCAGGTATAGATGAAGACACAAAGGTGATTAATATTTGAATAGTTATTATGATAGGCGTTTCCTAAACAATGGAACTACATCTCAGAAAATGTTTTTGCCATTGTTGGAGCCGTGGAGGTCTGTGTAAGACATTGATTGATGGAAACACTTTTATGGAAGAAATGTGGCTGTTGACATTTTCAATCCACTTTGAAATACAGCTATTATCCTTAAGCTCTAATTCAAAGCTTAATTTTCAAAACAAATTCACCTCTTTATCCTCTTTCATTGTCCAAATGTGCAGCTAGAGAACACCATTGTTAATAGTCTGTTCTGTATACCTGGTGTCCATGAGACTTGTTGTGAGCTTGCCAGGCTCTGGTTGCGGTTCATAGAGGATGTATTGACGTCAGTTTCCAGTCTTGTCCTCAGAGACTGAATCTGTTTCCATTTTATCATCCTCCCCTCACACTCCCACACTTTACCGCGCTGTGCAGACTCTGTTTCTCTTTTATTGGTGTGAATGAGAATCAGTGAATATTCCCTGCAGTCAACAGATGGCATACAAAGACAAATTTCCAGGCAGACTCACACTGCATCACTTTAACCTTGATGTGCCTTTTACACACATACTACAGTGATGACTATCATCCTCATCCTTTCTTCCCCATCTGTTTGTTTTCATGTGTCTCAGTCTTGTTGTTCTTTTCATCAGCCTCATATATGCAGGTCATTATTTAAAGTTACTCCTGCTGGATTATTTTTCGTAACCTTACGTTTTATTCTTCCCTTTTGAAATGTGGCTCGTTCCTGAGAGGCCTTCAACAACAGATCAATAACCCTGTCCTTGTTTTCTGCCAATGTTAATACACATGTAGGCTTCACACAGACAGTCTGCTCACACTCACCCACACACAGTGATCGACAATTCTGAGTGCAGCTCTCTCTCTCTCTCTCAATCCATCGGCCCAATATGGAGCAGGCGTCAGCTGCGGTCAATAATCTAATGGAGGTTAATGTTACAGAAATGAGTGAGGATAGGGAGGGCCACTGAAGGGGATGGGTTTCTGAGCGTCTGTTTTGGAGATGTCTTCCTTTAAAAGGGGCTCATGGTGATTTAAAAAAAAAAAAAAAAAGAATATCAGACTCCTTTGTTCAATCTCCCTTTGTAATGAGTGTTTGTACTATATTTGATCTATCACCCTGTCTCTTTCTCTCCCAATCCGTCTCAGACTCTGACGGAACCCGCCATCTTTGCCAGGGAGACCAGCTGTGAATGTCGCGCCCCTCATGAGAAGCTCACCATCACCCAGGCCCGCAGAGGCACCCCAGGTGCAGCAGACCTGCTCTTTTTTTCCTGCTTTGATTTGTTTCTCCTTTTTTCTCTCTTCTCTTTTCCCACCTTTCATAACCAATTCCGGCCTTTCTCTGCCTCTGCTACTCACCTGTAATTTATATTCTTATACTTATAGCTACTGCTAATGGATTCCTGCCAACTATACTGCTTTTACTAGTACCCCTAAAGCAAACTCCTCTACCACAATACGTCTACTATTCATTAGTGTTACTGTCATCACAACTACCCATACTACTTCTACTAGGCTACTGTTTTAGTTTAAAACTGATCCTAATGCTACTATCATACTTTAGGCTACTATTTGTACTGCATAGTTGTTACTGCTATTTCTACCTCTGAAGTTTCCTCTGCTACTACAATAACTACTATTGCCGTTCATGGCCTATTCAGTATCACCATCACCACACCGAGGTCTAAAGGCTAATACTAATATGCAGCTGCTTCTTCTACTCCTATAAAGTACAAAAATAAACATTTCTATGCTCCTTTTCCATCGAGGCTATAAGGTTACTGTTTCTACTCCCACTATTTTACTGTAATTACAACTACTACTACTACAACTTACTCATAGCCTATAGGCTACTACTGATGCTAATGCTACTGCTACTACTGCTGCTTTCAGTGCAGCTGCTACTGCTTCTACCATTACATTAATACTTACTACTGCATCTATTCTTTCCACTTCTACTAAAGGCCTATTAATATCACTACAATTACATTTACAACTAGGCTATACATTACACATTTACAAATGATGCTAATGCTACTGCCACTACTGCTCATGTTACTTTTTCTAATTATAATAATAGAAGAGGAAGTTCAGATGGTGCATAAAGCAGCTGCAGTAGCAGTCAAATTATTTTGTATTACTATTGCTACCAATGCTGCAGCCTTCCCCAAAGTATCTGGCCTATTTAGCATTGCAACTGATGCTAACGCTGCTGCTTCTTCAAGTGCTACCACTGCTGTGTTTGGCCTATACTTCTTCAAGTTGTATCGGGAGAACTGTTTAATACAACTAGGTCTACTAGTGCTTTTATCTTGATGGCCAGCTCCCAGTTTCCATGAATTTATTTGCTGTAGGCCTATAAGGCTAAGCCCAAACATTAGCACGACCTTTTTGGGAATGTGTGTATAAGTTACTATATATGTTGTATATGTTTGACATTTGTTGCTAAATATTATGGTTTAGACTTCTGACTACTCTTAATTCTCCTAACTCCCACAAAAAAAGTGGGTGATGACATAGATGGAGATGTGAATTTACCAGACCTTTCTGTTCAGGCATTTCCTCCAACTATGATTGTATACATCTGCAGTCAGTTTTTAATACTTGTATTGTTGTATTTTTGTGCTTTTCAGTGGACCGACCTGTCAGAGTCTATGCAGATGGCATCTTTGACCTGTTCCACTCTGGTCATGCTCGTGCTCTCATGCAAGCAAAGAACCTTTTCCCCAACACCTACCTCATAGTAGGAGGTAGGACAGATCTATGAGAAAACACTAACACATGCTTTATACAAATTCAAATACCACTGCACAAAAAAAGCATGACAGCTGGGTTTGATAATAATTGATCTGCCTTTGTGTGTTTTGTGGGGTTTCCCTCCAATGTGTTTGACACAGTGTGCAGTGATGAGCTGACCCATAAGTACAAGGGTTTCACAGTCATGACGGAGACTGAACGTTATGAAGCGCTGAGACACTGCCGCTACGTTGACGAGATTCTGAGAGATGCACCCTGGACTCTCACACCCGAGTTCCTGGAGAAACACAAGGTGTGTGTGTTAAGTGTGCTGTTGTTTTTGTCATCTGTGTAAAACTGGGCATGAAGTATCCAGGGGCTGTCATCACAAGGACCCAAAGGTCAAAATAACTACCTTACTGAGTGGAGAGAAACTAATCAAGAATGAGGACTGTCACTTTAACTCAGTCAGAAGCCACTTTGGATGGGTTTTACAAATACTTAGACGATTAGGCATCCTTTTTGTAATGTGGGGAGTTAATAGGAATCAAATCTGACTGACCAATTATTTAAAACAATTCCATAAAACCCAAAATGCTATAAATATGTCTCAGCCACTTTAAAGATTTATTTTTGGGCTTTTTTGTGCCTTTAATTGAGCGATAAGACAGAGGATAGAGCCGGAAATCAGGGAGAGAGAGAGTGGGGAATGACATGCGGGAAGGGAGCCACAGGCTGGATTCAAGCCTGGGCCGCCCGCTTGGAGGACTATAACCTCCATACATGGGGCGCGCGCACTAACCACTGCGCCACCAGCGCCCCTGTCTCAGCCACTTTAAAACTGAAAGAATGCATATGTCAGGACTGACGAAGTTGAAATAAATCAGAATTTCTCCCAAAAGTAATAAATAAACAAAGCTGATTTAATGAACTTCAACACATTGTTGTGTTGTGCAAAATATACAAGAACATTGCAGAATTAGATGTATTATATTTGGAAAAAAAGACAATATCTGGCTTTGTTTTATGTATGAAAATTGTGTTACAAGCTTTAAAATACCGTTTGTTCGTATGTTTTACCTCTAATCAGATTTTTTTTTATTGTAACAACATCATAAAGTTAATGTAGTCATATTTAAAATGTAAGTAATGAGGCCTCTTTTGAGAAATTTAGAAACTTGTGTACTATTGAAAATGTGTGTGTGAGTGTGTTTATAACCTCATGTCTGTGTGCCAGTGTGAATTTTTCTGCTAAACGGTGCGTGACTTTTGATTGTTTATCAGATCGATTTTGTGGCTCATGACGATATCCCATACTCCTCAGCAGGAAGTGAGGACGTTTATAAACATATCAAGGAGGCAGGTAAGTGTGTGATACTAGACAGGAGGAGAACATTTGTATATTCCCTTGAAACCTACCATGGGCAGTTTCTAATTGTGTGATTTTTACACAGGAATGTTTGTACCCACACAACGGACGGAGGGAATCTCAACTTCTGACTTAATTACTAGAATTGTCAGAGACTATGATGTCTACGCTCGACGCAACCTCCAACGCGGCTACACGGCTAAGGAGCTGAATGTTAGCTACATAAACGTAAGAGAAGAGTCAATGATTAATGACATACATTCTGGTTCTTTGATGTTTGATATATCATTATCATGTAGTATTTGGGTTTTATGTTTTATAGTCTTTTTTTTACCTATCTTTGATGCTCTTTTGTGTTGTACTGTCATCTTGGAGCAACCCGGCAAAATACTTTCCTTCAGGATTAACAAAGTTCTATCTTATCTTTATCTGTCACATTCGATCATTTCTTTCCCTCAACATCTACTCCCCTCAGGAGAAGAAGTACAGGTTGCAGAACCAGGTGGATCGGATGAAGGAGAAGGTTCGCACGGTCGAGGAGAAGAGTAAACATTTTGTTTACCGTGTGGAGGAGAAGAGCGCTGACCTCATTCAGAAGTGGGAGGAGAAATCCAGAGAGTTTATCGGCAACTTCTTGGAACTGTTTGGACCTGATGGGACTTGGGTAATTAACTCTTACACATTTTTGCTATTGTTAAGTGTTTAAACAACAAAACCCCATTTTATTGGCGTATTCATCATCTTTTGTTTACATCTTAGACGTCTCTTTAATGTACCTGGACCGCTTGTACAAATGTTGCCTCTCTCTCTCCGATACAGAAACAGGTGTTTCAGGAGCGCAGTGGACGGATGCTCTCCTATGCTCTGTCTCCTCGAGAGTCACCCTGTAACAGTCCCCCCCGCGAACTGTCACCGCTCCGCTCCCCCTCACCCCCGTCACCCCCTGCCCGCTGGCACAACGCACGGCCCTCGCCACCCACCTCCCCCAAAGGAGCATCTGCCTCTATGAGCAGCATGAGTGAAGGTGATGAAGACGAGAAGTAGACGGACTCAGACACACACATGTACACACACGTCACACCTCACTCACTGCCTGAGAACTGCGCGCGCACACACACACACACACACACACACATACACACACACATACACACACACACACACACACACACACACACACACACACACATACACACACACACACATACACACACTCGCAAACACTTATACTCCAACAAACACTGGCTGGAAACTGAAACTGTTCTCCTTAAGGAAGTTTCTAAATGCAAGACAGGGGGTGATCATGGGAAATGAAGTTCTTTGCTGCTGAGCTATGAAGCCATCACTGTTTCTGTTGTCTGGGCAACCAAGGAGACTGAAGGACAAAGGAATAAGAAGAGGATTTGTGCACACAGTGTCACATATCATTAGACAACCCAGAATGCTTTGCAGCATATTTTGGGAGGATTTTCTTGACAGCTGACAGAAACTGTCCTACAGCCCGCTCATAATGTCACCTCTTTGTTTTTTTTTCCCTCCTGTTTACTAGGATTTTGACTTTATTTGCCAAGATTTCTTGTAATTACTGTGACCACTATATGTAACATGGCACAAAGTTAGACAAAAACAATAGTGCAAGGGTCAGTTCTACAGGTCATGTGAATGAGCAGGAACTGGTCTAATTCATCACTGTGTTCGTTTGTGCTTGTTGAGCTGAGAGCTAGGATTGAAGAAAAGACACCCCCCCCACACACACACACACACACACACACACACACACACACACACACACACACACACACACACTAGTCAGCAGTTGTTGAACAACCTCCTGGCACTTGAATACACAATCTGGTTTGCACCATCTTAGCCTGAATAATTGATTGGCAAGGACTTTAAGTAACCCCCCAATCTTTGATCTACTGATACCAATGCTACAGTTAAGAGAAATAATTACTAAACAGATTTAAACTAATCCTAAAGAAACTCATATTCTCAAACTCAAATCATAAAAAAGAAATGCCTTGGGAAACAGCAGAGGGAGTAAGACTCCTACGATTTGAGACTGTGGCTGCATTTAATCATTATAGTACCTGTTAGATAGTCCAAAAAACTTGATTGTGATTTGTAGCTTCTTGAATGTAATCTGAGTCTTTAGCCCTATTCAGACTGCCGTTTCAAGGTGCGATATTTAGGCTACGCCCCTGTGATGCTTCGCCTTCAGTATGAATGTCGCAGAGGCGTAATGGACAGACGAAGTGATCCCCTCCTCTGTACCTTCCTCGGAGGTAGTAACAGAGGCGTTACAGCGGGGAGACGGTATCAGCAGAGCCAGCAGTTGAGAACAGCGTTGTGCGTGTTTGTGCATGCTTGACTGTGTGTGTGTGTGTGTGTGTGTGTGTGTGTGTGTGTGTGTGTGTGTGCGCGTGTATGTGGAGCTCTCGCTGTGCCGTGCTCTCTTGCGCTTCCGCAACGGCGTAACACAATGTGAATTCACAGACTGGGACACCGATATTACGCCGTTGCGGAATGCGGAATGACAGCGGAGCTTCGATACGGTGCTGTTGCGGAATTGCACGATGGAAAGGGCTTTTCAGACCACCCTAATTTCTGCTTAAATTCTGTAGAAACTCACAAATTCTTCACCATTCAGTAAGCCACACCAACGTCACATCTCACTGTAAACACATAGTAGAAACAAAGCCATGTACTTTGAACCTTTTTTTTTTTCCATGTTTATCCATGTTTGGCAGACATTCACGCTCTCTGGAACTTGATGTCAGCTGTTAATCAGACCCGACACACTAGGAGATCAAGCCTTCCTCTAGGACTCTGACGATACTTGAAATATTGAATCATATAATAACTGAAGCCCTACAGGTGAACTGTCAGGTCCTCAGAAGCTGGGACATCTCCATGGAAACGCTTGGAAATGTATGTCGTAATAACTCTTCTCAGGCTGCAGCAGGCCTCTCTTCCACCCAAACAATACAATAAACATCCCAATGCAATGTAGAGACCTTAATGTCCTGTTAATCTGCACTATGTGTACAAACTTTGGGAACATATGTCGGGTTCTTTTTTTTGTTCGTTTTAACGTCCAAAACTGCTTATTATGTTAATAAAGAAAAAATATGAAAGTGAAAACAGAATGATTGCACTCAACAGCTATGTCTTTATTGTCAGGGTTTGACAATGGGATTTGATCTCATGCTGACACACAACATTCGACTGTCCTTAATTTGGTATGTTGCATGTCTTCATTCACTCCTTCTTTCATGCACACAGATACATTTGTTTAAGCTGGAGGTACAGCAGGATGGGACAAAGAGTTAACACTCCACACTGGCTGCATATACAACAAATATCTTGTCATCGTTATGTACACAATATTTTCTAAAATACTGTACTCTAGGTACAGAAATAGTCTTTTACAGTAAAGGTTGACAACCACTGGAGATCAGGCCTCTGATTCACACAGTTTGGTTTGAGTTAAAACTTTAACAAAGGGGGGGGGGGGGGGAGGGGGGGGTTCTAAATGTGACGGCCTGTTGTGTCTATCGTACAACACAGCACTTCTTTTACAGCAGCTTCGTCACTGAGTACCAGAGACTGGCAGTTTACAAAGGCATCGGCAGTGATGAAACTTTACAGTGAGGCTGAAAAAGACGAGGACGCTTGCTTTTCTGGTTTCCTCTGCTACACTCCACTCTTTTCACATCAGACTTGAGCTGAAGGAGACGAGAAAAGGAAGTCACTTCAGAGTGTAGAAATTCCCCCATCATCTAGTCTTAAGAAATGGTACCATGTTTTAGCCATGTTAGTTTATTTTGAAGAAGTGGTGACCTGGGAACTCTCCTGATTTTAATTTTAAAAAAAAAACAACATCTTGACAGAGGATTGAAAGAAATTTAGGAAAGATGATTATTGTTAGAATTATTGAAAGGAGAATTGCACAGGTAGGCTAACTAAAGTGCATTAAACATGTTCCTGTATATGACTAATGTGATAAAAACAAAAACAGATGGTTGGACAGGCTATCTCAGTACCAAAACATTACTGGCTCCTTTAATCACATTTTACTCTGCCGGCTTTTCCCAAATGTTGCTCGAGTTCCTTTAAATTAAATAAAGAAGTGGACTGTCTACACATTTTTTTTTTTTGAATACAAGCAGAGAAAAAAATCACGAGATAAATAAAAAACAGTCTTAGTCCAACATCACTGATAAAAGGAGAGAGCGATAACAGTGCAAACGCCTGAAAAAATAGTTCTTTAACAGTTTTTGTTCCTAGATAAATAAATTAGATATCCGATATTTTTGCTCTCTTATGGTTACAAACACAAAAAGCACATTTAAAGCAGACACGCGTCGTCACTCAGAGGACTGTAGGGATTAGTAAGAATATAACAAGGCTGACAAAGCTGCTGATGAAGCATTGTTAGCGCTGGTAGCTGTTAGCATGTCTCGTTTCTAGTATGGCAGGGTCCGTATTATTCAGTCCTCTTTAGATGCATCACGTCCATTCCCCTCTCGTACATTTCATCATGCTGGTGTGGTTGAAGCTACTTGACTGGCATGGTGGAGTTTTGTAAGCATCCTACAGACGCTCCTTTGGTCCTTTAGCAGGCGTTCAATCAGGGTACAGAGCAGGTCTGATGAGGAGAGCTGGTCTGCTCTCTGTACTGTAGATCACGGCGTTTAGTTAACTTCAATATGTGAAGCCGTACAACATAACAGAATACTCTGTATTTCTAACATTTTTTCAATAATAAATGAACTATAAGTTCCTGTAGAGCCTTCAAGGCATCTTTTTAAAAACATGAAATAGGATGTTAATTCCCAGAAGTAAGGCTTTCTCTCTTTGACATCAAATAAATGTCATGTCTTCTAGATTTAAAAAAAGAAAAGCGTGTACTGTAATTCCTATAATTATTCCAAAAGAGCTCAAATGTTCTGTCACAAAGTGGAAATGTTGCGTTACATTTTCCCGAGCTTGAACAGAGTCTAACCAAAACAAGTCTTTACTATGCCAATGGCACACTGGCCTAATTGTGTGTTCAGTTAAAAGTGTCTCCCAAAGGAAGGAAATGAAACCCTCCCTCTCAGCCCAATTTGCTCTGAAACTCACCCCACTCTGACTCATCTTGTGTCTGAGAGAGGGACACAGAATACAAGCCGCCACTGCTGCTGAAAAGACTTTCAATCAGCAGTGCACGGCTTATTCAGCCACAGGGAGCGGCGGCCTCGTCAGCAACGACAAGCCAGGCCAAACAGTGCATGAGACAGAGGGAGGGGTAATGGTGGTGAAGGAAAGAGAGCTCGGTTGTGCAAGCAGAGAAAATGAAAGTCGGCCTCAGCACAGACTCACAGATCATGTGATTAAACGACAGCGAGGACCCATCATTTCCAGGACGTTCATTTTGAAGTCCGTCCTGGAAAAGCCAGCGGTCACGCCGCCACAATAAAAGCTACGCTGATGAATTGTTATTGCCATTGGGTACAGATGTAAGTCAAGGTCGTGCATCTTTTCCCAAACCGTTAACCACTGGAATGTAAAATCAAGTCTGATCCTAAACAAAGCATTTACCCAAGGGCAACATTTCATCCGACATGCTCTGGGCCAGAGAGCGAGCTTTTTTTTTCGGGCTCCCAGCCGAGGGGCCGGGCTAGCGGGGCCAGGCAGAGTTATCTGTTGGCTTTGTATGTGGACTTGCTGGCATCACGGGGCTCTTTGCTGGGGTTGCTCCAGTCATCGGCCTCCGGGCTGGTCTTGTAATGCCGCCACGCTGACTTGTTGAAGACAGGCAGGCGCTCGAAGGACTCACTGGACAGGGCCTTGAAACACATTAAAACACAAGGTTAAGAGACAATTAGCTTAGCGTAGCATATAGACTTGGAAAAAAAAAAAAAAAGGTAGACCTAGTGGACACTGACAGTTCTAAATCTGTGTAGATGTAGCAAATGTGACAGAACATGTTTAGTTGTAAACAACTGAGTTTCTAGTGGATACGTTTTTTTTTTGTCTTTACTTTTTGGAAAGTGTTATGCCAGCTAACTTTCCCTGGAGCTAGCTTCATACTTTACAGGCATGGTTCGGCATGACGGTTTATTTGAGTTCACTTAAGGGCTAGTCAGGAAGATTGTTGCCATTTTAATGTCCGTCAGTGAAACGTGAAGTCATCATGAGCAGCCAGTTAGCACAGCGAGCACAAAGATATGGTCGGAAACAACTACCTTATCTGACAACTATTCAAAGGTAACAGAATCTGCATACCAGACATCCTAACAGTTAACTAAGTTTTATTAAATATCTCATGATTCATCCAAAAAAACACTAGGTTTTTCTATTGACAAATGCACAGCGCTAACTAAGCTGCTGGCATGGCAAGCTGTTTTTTTTTGTTTTTTTTTCAGTTTTCCAGAGACCTTTCTGTGGTTGTTATCATATTGTTACTCCACTCATGTTTAAAACGTTACAGTCATTCTATTAGGGAGTAACTTACGACTAAACAGGCGTATCTTTCACTAAGAAGAGCACAGAGTTTTGCCCTTTTCATTATTAGATATCTCCAGGTAGCCATTCTAAACAAAGCTAATCTCTGAATCCTCTGATCCTGAATCGCTTTCTTTTACAAAGTGAAGAATATAATGTACTATATTGGAGGGAGGTTATTTGACAAGTTCAACGTAATGATAAGTACTGCTAAGTGAGAAATAAACAGAAGTGATGAATTAAAAGTAAGGTTGCAGACTTTATTATAACGCTGGACAAAGCGTTGCTGGTTGCTTCCCGTCTTTATGCTAATGTAGGATTTCTGTCTTCTAGCTCTCGCAGACAAGTGACGGTAATCTCAAACGTCCCATCAAAGTCTGGCAAAATAAAACTGATTAGCTATATTTACCCAGTTGTCATGCTCTTCTTGTAAACTCTGACACTCAAGAGTCTTTGAGAGCCAAAACAACCTTTACAAGTTGTTCCACATTCGACCAGCTCACTTTACCTTCAGATAGATGACAGCATCAGTGCCCACGCCCTCCATGGAGTAGAGTTTCAGATCCCCCTGGAAGTAGCGGGCATAGAGCCTAGAAATGGGCAAACCGTAGCCAAAGCCAGCCTGGGTGGGTGGAGGGGGAAAAGGAGGGTGGCAGAAAATGAATTTCCCAGATGTCACACCATACATAGATAACGTGAGGGGCCGGTCTGATTTGATTTTGTTATGTATAGGTGTAGTTCACCAGCGGGACAGCTCCTGGCTCCAGGCTTGGCGTCGGGGCAGTGGAGTACATGTAGTTAAACAGACGGTCTATCTTCCTCAGAGGAACTCCTCCTCCTCTGTCGCTGATCTGAGAACAAACAGACGCACAAAAATTGAGAAGAAACAAAAAAAAAACACTATTTCCTTGAATAAGCGTTTTAATTTTTGTTTGCGTTTGTACCCGTGTCTTATTTACCTTAACAGAGAGATCCTCTTTACCCAGTGTGACTTTGGCCTTCACTGGTGGTAATCCCTCTTCACTGTTTTCATGAAGCTCCACCGTGGCTCTCATTGAGTTCTACAAACACCCACACACTTAATTAACTCAGCTCAGCACAAGTCCTTACAGAATTATAGTGACATTACGGGTTAATTACAACTACAGAGGGCTGGACTGGTTGGACTGCATGCACTGATTCTGGCCCCTTGCTTACCTTGAAGAGCTCAAACAGCATGTGGAACAGATGAGAGGGCACATACACCACCTGGATGGGCTTATTTGGGGCCTTCACTGGAAGATTGAAAGGGAGGAGGAGAAAAGGACTACAAGCTGGTTCTTTTTTTTTTAGGTTAATTAGATGTTCAGTATTGTAATTTGGCTACATTTGGACTCTGAGCTGCATCTACAAGCTGTGAAAGGACACAAATGACCAGGATAAAGGATCAAATGAGTGGATGTGGCACAAACAAGAAAAAAAAGAAAGAAAAAAAAAAAACAGCTTACTGTTAAACTCTTCAATCTTCAGCTCTGGAGCTGCCAAGTAGTACTTCTCACACAACATCTTGGCTGTGTCATAGGCATCTGAGAGGAGCAAACACAACACGAGTCAGGAAAAAAGACAGGCCGAATATGTCGATTGTTCGTGTGTTTGGATTCCTGGGACTAACGGGTCACTAATGTAGCATCTGTTTTCTCACTGGGGTCACTGAGAGTGCAGCTTTGGATCCACGCTGCAGAATTCTGCAGAAAAGAAAACTATCACTATGTAAACACGCCATGCAGCACATGTGAACTCTGATTTATTTGATTTCTGGTCAGAGTTGCTGCAATGTTATCCTTGAAAAAAAAAAAGGAAGCAAATATGGGAGGGGGGGGGGGGGGGTTAATCCTGGATTATTATCAAGCATGAGATTCTTTAACTCACCACTGACAACTTCAGCCACACCGCAGGTTGGATCAATACTGCCAATATGTTTTGGAAGCGCAGGGTTGGTGTCGTTACCGAACAGCAGAGCTGCTCAGAAAGACACAGAAATGAAAGTTAGCAGAAGTGAAAGGTACAGGCGGCATGCTTGTGATCCAAACAGGTTTCTTTCTGATACTCACTGTGCTGGTTGATGAGCATACGGAAAGAGATGCGGTTGGTGTAGAAGCGGTCGAGGAAATACTGGATGTTGCTGCTGATGAAAGGGTCGAAGCCAAATTTCTCCTTGTACTCGATGACTCCCTGAGCCACGGTGGGCACCACGTCGTTGTGACGGTTACGGATCTCAATCAAGAGCTCCAGGAAACTAAAAAAAAAACATTTTAAAATTGTAATGAGGAAGAAAATAAATCCACTTACGACTGTCATTTCAACGTCATTTTGAGATCATACTATACTATACTTGGTATATCTTTTGCAAAAAACTCTTCTTAAACTTGAAAAGGATGAAAGCAATTTTAAAATAGGGATCCTGTTTTCTTGGATCCAGTCTGCTTCTCGCGTCTATAATTTGTTTGTCGTTTTGGAGATTCAATCTTCACGCGAGTGCTTTTCTGATTTCCAGTGAACCAAATTGTTCTTGGAACTGCTCGGTGTAAACACGCTGCACTATCCAGACTCCTGTCTGTGTTTATACTTCATGGTGTGTGGCTGTTTATCACACGGGCATTGTTGTAGTATAAATACGCAGGGTTACCAGTACAGTCAGCAGAGACCTGTGTGTGCTAAGGGGATTAACTGTGTTAGAAGAGGGGGCTATAAAGACAGTTTACAACAGCTGGGTGCCTGACAAAGCCATACTTCCTGTAATTTATTGCACTACTTTTATGACTCTTTAATCAAGTCAATATACTCTTACTCATTCAGAGCGTGAGGGTCCTCTGGCTTTCTGTTCTCATAATCCAGCAGCTCCACAAAGCTCTGCATGTACCTAATAGAGCAGACAAAGGTCAAAAGACAACGTTTACTCATGCTACCAAACAATACGTCGGCGGTAACGCTTATCGCTCAGCAGTGATGAAGAGAAAGTGCCTCACCATTTCTGCACCAGTCTGATCGAGGGCTGGCTGAGCAGGTTGTCAGGCAGCAGGTTCACCTCTCGCATAGTGTTGGCCAGCCGCACCGGCAGCTCCTTACGCAGGAACATGTAGGATGTTTTCTCGCAGGCATTGTCCCGCCCTGGAAGAAGAAAAGAAAGTGGTATCTGTTAAATTTGCGACAACGCTGACATTAGTTATGTGGAGGTGTTGGTACAGATATCCTTTTTTTTTAGAAGGCGTTTTCTCTTGCCTTGCTGCTAAAAGTCATATTATCAATACTACCCTTGTTATTATCACGTCTAAACTCTTTTAATTTAGACCATATTGGAAATGACAACCACTACCAAACTGTTAACATTTCTGTAAACTGGATAACTGTGTGCCACACACCAAACGATTTAACCTTTGAAATGATGTACCAACGTGACTAAAAGAGAGGTAAACATACCAGCAAGGGCTCAAATTTAAGTCTGAAGTTGGGAGCTGTAATCAGTTTCAACCTTTAATATGATACCTCAAACATAGCTAACTGGCTTGGCCTGGACTTTATTAACTATCTGCTAACATTAGCTTACAAAAGGAAAACACAAATTACATATTACAGCCAGTGGAGACGAGGGAGTCATGGAAAAGTTTGTTGGATATTTGTTTCACATCCAAACAGGAAAAGCTGAATCACCGTGGTGTAATAATGTGTGCATCTGAGGACTCAATAAGGAGCACATTAAACACAGAGTGAATCATTTGGGGGGGATACTTCTACAGTTCCAGGCAGCTACTAAATAGGGACCAAAGGTGATATCTTATCTACTCAAACGCTGCAAAGGAACATTTTCAGCAAAATGAAAGGAAACGTCCCATCCTCTCTTATCAGAGGTGCGGCTTCCCTCCCTGATTCAGCAAAGTGAACAAAAAAAAAAAAAAGAGAGGGAGCATTAGCTATAAAACTGGGTAGTGAAACCGATGAATACTGAGTCAGCCTTGGAAGGCCACACACACTGCAACAACCCCACCATGATGTCTCACTTGTTCCCCTCTGAATATGGTCTGCCCTGCACTGCTCCAGTAACACAAACAATTACTGCAGACAAGACGCTCCCTTTGTTTCTTCATGCAAACCAACAAGTGTTGCAATGCACACTCACTGGGCCATAAGCATCCAATCCACAGCTGTGAGAACGAATTACATAACAAAGATGAGTCGGCCTGTTTTTAATCACAGATGGATTAGGAGAGGACTTGAGTGTTGGCTGTCATCTTGCACTTCGAGTCTAATTTGTTTCACAGTCTAGTTACTGACTGCTGAATCAGCTGTTACATATTGACATGTTAGTGTTGAATAAAACTCTGCCTAACATGATCCGGGCTGTCCATCCTTCGTTGCATACAAGCCAGAGTTGAAATCAAAATACCAGCATGCATTGCACATGGTAAACAGCCCATGCATTGACAAGCTGTCGCACAGGAGCCATGATCATGAGTGGCCCAGTTTGTGGGTTAGTACAAGTAAACAACAATTCAAACGTCACATCTCATCATAGAAAATATTGTGAAGAATACTTTTACTATTAAAAACAACTCAGAGATGCCTCAGACAGACCTAACATTGTTATTATAAAGGGAAATATAGTCATGCAAAGGCCCCTGGGTGACATTAATATCAGCCTATAAGATGACAGGCCTGCTTTGCTTCTTACCAAAATCCAGAAACTGTTTGATGGAGAGCGGGGACGGCGAAAATCTGGAGTAATACTCGATTTTGGGGTTCGTGTTTTTCAGCAGAGACGCGAAGATCCTCATTTTGAAAGTTCAACAGCGATGCCAGGACCTGAACGTAAGAATGAGGCTCAATGAAAACACGACCATTTCTTCCCCCCCACCCCCCGGTTATGTTGACAGTCCTCCTCTCTCATCCGCGGACACATGTGTCCCAGGCCGCTTCCCTGCACTGGACGCGAAACGAAAGCATGAGTAAATGTCCATAAGTTTAGATGAAAGGATGCGAACAATATGTGACCAAGAGGGCTTCCTGTATCTGCATTGTTGGTGGTGGTTTCGGAGTAGCTCAACGATCTCAAACTAGTCCGATCAAATCGCACATTTCCTGATAGGAGTTTCAAAATAAAACTGCCATATGTCGTATATTTTCATTTTTTTAACTCATCGTGGGTGTCTTCAAATGTTACATCGTTCATTGTCTTTTTTATCCTGATATTTTACTTAAATGTAATTTACATAGAAATGTAGCATGTTGTCCGTTTGAGACAATAATAAAAAACGTTTCTTCAGTGAACAAAGATGCTTACTACAAAAAACAAAACAAAAGCAGGTATCATTATTGAAATAAATAAATAATAACAAATAAACTTGAAGATTGAAGTGTGGGTGTAAATCTTGACAATATTCATTTTTTATTTTTTTGTATTTTCAATTCTATTGATCAAGAAATATTAAAATATTTCTTTAATAATAACTTATTAAATTAACTTATATAAACATCCCTCTTACTTTCATCTTCCACCCTTTGTTGATGAGTAAATATCATGAAGTCCTGCCTAAATGGCTATACACTTATAATTGTACAAGTATACTACTGACTTGTTGGTCCATATGTTGTTTTAAAAAACCCTCATTATTTTATATATATATATATATCTTTTGTTAAGGCTTTCTCATAAGATTTCCTTATGATCGATTATCATATAATTTATCATGTCTACCATCTAGATAAGTCAAATAAGGTGTATTGTTGAATATTTTGGGGGGCTCTATCAATTGTAAATGGCATGAGGGTGCTTTTATAATATGACTGGTGTCCATCGGTACTTTCTTTTTACTGACATTTTTCCATTTCTAACATTTTATTTTGAAGTTTTAGCTTCCAATCTTCCGGCAGTGAAGTGTTTCGACGACGGCTTTGGAGCACGTACATCGAAATTTCTTGACAAACGCACTTGGACATGGCTTGTTGATGCTTTACGGTGATTGGCTTAAAACCAGGAAGTTACAGACAACAGCAACCCGATTGGACGGATGCGTGTCAGTCATCGTTTTTCCCCCCCCCCAGGTTAGCAGCCATTCACTTCAGTGCAGTCTGTGAAGCATGGTATAACATTCACATACAGATCTAAGTAATTTGAAAACAAGAACACATTTCGGAGATGAATGAGTAAAATTCCGTACTGTTGTAAGACTATTGATATGTAAATATACATCAGATAGGTGTCTATAAAAAAGCCTGCATCTTACAGATAGGGTAAAGTGTTTATCAGAATGTAGTTTCTACTGACACCTAGCGGCACAATTGTACAGGTGTGAGTATATATACTGTGCCTGCATTAAATAAAAACACAACATGCATGAACATACAATCCATATTTATATTTATTTATATATATTCTCATAATCAAATACATGCAGGGAATAACAGTGACACACTCGCACACTCAAACATATACAAGCACACAAATTTTCAAGCAGACTCAAGGCACTGGAGCCATCTTGGTGTTTTCATTGTCGTCGTGTTCTTCTTCAGGTAAAGGGTCATACTGCCGACGGTACAGCAGACGTGTTACAAGCGTGATGATGAACATCTCCAGGATCAAAAGCTGCTGACTCAACACTGTGAAGACAAGTGGAAAAACGAAGCTCAACTGCAGCACACAAGAATCGGTGTTGGGATGGATTGAATCATTGTTGATCGTACAGATAATCACATGGGTGAACAGATTGGTTGTACGGATGGATGTTGACTCACTGTATCCTCTGGCTGCGCCGGAGAAGGGCGGAGCGCAGGCTATGGTTCCATTTAAGGCCAGGATGTTGATGATGGCTGTTTGCAGCTGGCTCAGGACCAGCACAAGCTACACACAAACACACACAGACACAAACAAACACACACATACATTATTTAACCTTGTGACTGCCCTATAACCTGACACGTTATTAGAAATGTATGTTTACCTGCACAGCAATACTTATATATTTAAGTGTTTCTAGTTAATGTGCGTCATGTAGTGTGAACAGGTGTGTGTGTGTGCGCACAGACTTAAAAAGTGACTCTTGTGTCTCACCTGGTACATGGCGTACTTGGGGATGATCTTGAGCGTGCGCAGGGCAGTCCTCAGGTTCATGAACATGATGGCTACAGGCCACAGTGCGGTGATTGTCAAGATGCCGACAAAGGGGTTGATCCATATTGCAGATCCGGTTATGTTCAACTGAAACATGGTCACACACACAGTAAGAGTCAGGACGTTTGCAAAAGCAGCATGAAGACTAATTCTGAGAGAGTGGGGAGGGAAAATGAATGTCAGAGCACAGTTTTAATTCTCTTTGAATAACAATGTTTTTCTTCTCCTTGTTGTCTTTAGCAGCCTGTCTTCTTCTATTATCCTCTTCACAACTTGTACTGTTTTTCTGATTTTCTGTCATTAAACCATGCTGTGTGTGTGTGTGCAAAACACATGCTGAAGTCGTGCACACTCAATGAGTCAACGATTATTTCATGCATGAATGAATCCAGAATAAATCATGGCTTTTTGTTGCTTGCAGATGAAAAATAACCAAGAAACTGGTTCCAAAGACTGAAGAATGGAGAGGTTTGGGGGCTTCGGTCTAAAGCCATTTTTCATTAGCTAATACAGACGCCTTAATAAAGTAGTATTTTGCAAAAAAAAATGTATGTGCCACAAATAAAAACTGGTTATGATGGCACGTAATGTACCAAACAAAAGTATTGTAAATATGATGTTTTCTTTTATTTTTAAGATTCATAAAGCATCAGCTAAATTACACATGACAATGAGAGTGACTATTTTGAATGACGTTGACGCAGTAATATCTTAATGTTAGTTAACATCAGCATAGCTACAGAAGAAAGATGATGACAGTCCGTGTTTAACAAAAATCTAAAAATACTGGTCATCCAGGATAAATGGTTCAACAGTTCAACACCTTTTTTTTCTTTATCACAAAAGAATACAACCAAACAATGATGACCGTAAATTACTGGGGAAAAAAACAGAAATTATGAATGCAACAACAAAAAGGAGACGCTTCTCAGCATTTCCATGCGAGCGACTCACATCGGCCAGGTCAAAAGTCCCGTTGGTCCAGAGGACAATGGAAAGGATAGTGAAGACTGGCTTCAGGAGAGCAAACTGGAAGGAGCCTAGTTTGAGCAGGAAGAGGGAGCGCCTACATTATGGAACAGAAGAAAATGATTTACAGTAAAGGTGACGAGGACAGAACATATTTTCAGGTTTACAGTATTACTTAAAGCCATTAAAAATCCCCGGTGGAGTTCCCTATTTCCAGGAATTGCCATTTCTCGATTATTACTGCAGGATGTTTCTGAACAATTGAAGGTGGCCTTGGGTACACCTTCATCAGCTTCAGGCTTTCGCTTTGATGTGCGCAACAACAGCACTATGGGTCCCTCTGAGATTCACTCAGATTCTTAATGAAACTGAAGCAATTTCCTTGAAACACACACACGATCCTGAAAGTTGTTGACAGGAAACTAGGGAATTGCACCATAGGACCGAGGCTGCTTCTGTCTTATCTTGGCAATCATTCCCATCACGATCATTATGTCGCATGGAAAGGTTTTAGATAAAAGGATTTTCCATGTGTTTATGCTGAGGTAAAGCATGTTAAGCATTACAGAGCGTACAATAAGCACATCTGTTTGTCTTGGCCGAACGGAAGCATGCAGGAGACATAAAAGAAACTTAATCTGTGCCTGCTACAGATGCTCATTCACCACATGTAGCTTATGGAATAAATGTGACCATGGACTTGATTTCAACATCATCAACTATGATTCATAACACAGATGAAGCCGATCTTTAGTCAGATGGTAAGGGAAATGTTTGGACAGCATGATGTCATACACATAGCCCATCTCCTGAAAGAGTTGATTGGCCTTGAGTGTTTTCAACCGGCATCCGAAATGTATAGTCTTTATCCTATGTTGTATGCACAGACAATCTGTGCAGTTACACAATCTTTTCACAGGCCAAAGACCTCCAGGAAAATCTAGGTTCATTCCAGCCAATGACTATGTGGCGTTTTGGTTAACGTGCGCTTTGCACTTACCATCTAAGTTGCACAGATTTGGGGTTACAGAAATATACTTTATACAATGCCCACTATAAGCCCCTATAACATGGCATCAAAATCTTAAGGAAGGGGTTTAAAGTATTTGTTCGATCTTTTTGGCTGTCTTGTTGAGAGTACTGAGAGGTTATAGATAGGAAATTCCTCTTTGCACAGATATATCTAACTGCTCCATGTTAGCTTAGCTTAGCACCAAAACTGGAATCTGGATTCAAAGGGCTGTTGATTGTTTGGTTAAAACAAAAAAAAATCCCAATTTGAAAAGGACTATTTGGAGAAACAAGTGCCATCACAGATTTTTTTTTTTTTAAAGCAAGACACATAGGCAGGCCCGCCCACTGAAATGATTGGGCCCTTGAAAGGCCAAGTGAATGGGCCCTCCACAGAAGTCATTTAACAATATCATTACGTGAGGTGTTGGACCAGTAGTGTTAGTGCGAGCCTCCTAGCCAACATTTGCCTCCTCTGCCTGGCTCTGATCAGCTTTTGAAGCTTACTGAAAAAGAGTTTGCTTACAAGGCATTGTTGTGCTCAAATGCCCTAGCCTCAGTTCTTTCTTGCATCCTGACTTTTGTGCAGGTCCTGGCATGGCTATACCCAGCCCAAGATTACTAACAGTTAAGGTCAGTGGGCTCTCTTACAACTTTAATGTTACAAAAAAGGGTTCATACTATATTACATAAAATGTGTTTCTTTGTTGTATAGTAAGTAATGATGAGTATTTCGTTTTTTTGTTTTTTTTTAATGGTTATGATTACTTACATTTAGGGTCCCAGTAATTTAGGCAAGTTTTGTTATTTAGGTACAGAGAAAATCTAGTTTTCCCCCCCTGCTTCCATTCTTTGTGCTAGGCCAGGCTAATAGGTTACAGCTTTATATTTAAAGGACAGATTTAACAGTCATTTTCTCATGTGGTTCTCAGCAATAAAGCGAATAAAGGCATTTCATAACAAAATGGACTTTAACAACCCCGACCATTTGCAAAAATAACTATGAGAGAATCATTGAAATATTGTTTATCTTACAGTTGCAAAATAAGACAGACCTCATGTTTCTATATCAATATCTCGTACAGATAACACCTACATTCTCAAAATGTGTCATGTAAAAAAAAATGTTTTTCTCTTGCCAAAGATAATAGGATCATGTTTCTAAATCGACATGCAGAGAGTTGCCGCTGTTATCAAACTAAACATATGATTCTGCTTACACCCAGGGTATTATTGAAAATCTGTAGTTTTACATAAACGTATCAATGGAGCATTTACCGTGTGATGGCAACATATGGAAGGCATAGGCAGCAGCAGCAGCAAGGCCCTGTGCTGATCTTTAGTTTATGTTTCCCCGCTCGTTTCAGGAAGCCCTCATCACCACCCACCTCCTCCACCATCAGGATCAGGAACTTGAACACCACGATGGAAAAATAACTACAGAAAGATAAAGGAGAAATGTACACATGGAGGAGAGTTTAGAAGGAAGGCTGAGTAGAGAAATAAAGAAAATTAAATCGATCAGTTCTCCACACATTACTCAACCGTATCATTAATCTCGTTAAAAAAAACATTCTGGTATGAAGTTCAAGGTTACACCTTTAATCTTTTACTGCAGGGCTCTGGGCATAAAAAAACACACAGCTCGGTGAGAAATGAAAAGTGAGTAAAAGAGAAGCAGACAGACAGAGACCCACCAGGCAGAGAACATATCAGTAAACATGGTGGCTCTGGGGATCCACATCCCCAGACACGACATGGTGCCAATCACCTAAAACCAACAGGGAAAAAAAAGAAATATCACTGTGTGAAGAGACAGAATTTTGAGAGATAACAACACTAGAGAAAATGTATCTTTCTGTGTACTTTCCCCAGTTTCTCACTGTGTTATCCTTACCGGTGCTGCCCCATTCACCCAGATGATAACACTCTTCTTATTGTTGGGCACTTTCCTATAGATGTAGATACACTCCTCTATGTAGACCAGCATGGACACTGCAGCCATGAAGGTGAGCACAGAGTACAGGATGAGGCCGAAGATGTCCAAATCTGGAGGGGGAGAGGAGATCATTTCAACAAATAAGCTGTTAAGATACAACTCTGGAAGCCACAAGTTATTCTACAGACATTGAACCTTTTTGTGATTAGTTATTGGACTACTATGTGGTTTATAAATGTATTGTACATTTGTCTGCATTTGACTGTGCTTTGTTTTCATAATCTGCTCCAGACTAATTGATTGGGAATTATAACGTGTATGATTGATTGACCTTGACTGTGAAATTTTTTATGATTTTTTTTTATTCAAGGTTTAATTGATTACTAAATAACCAAGAAGCCTGAAGTCAAACACCCCATTAAGAATAAGAGTCTACAGCTATGCTAGCAGCTCTGTGAAACTTAAAATGGCCATAAGATTGTAGCTCTAGTCAACATTGGAACGCTAACATGCTCACCATTACAATGCTAACATGCTAATGGTTAGCAGGATCTATTTTTTTTTCATATTCAAATATTGGTTTAGCATATTAGCATGTTAAATTAGTAAATTACTCCCAGAACATAACAAACTTCCCAAAACAAAGATTATAACAAGAATAGGAGTTGACAGTCATGCTAGCAGTTCTTTGAGACTCAATGGGGCACAATGGTGCCTTATTGTTAACATTAGCATGCTGGCATGGTCACAACAACAGTATACTAACATGCTAAATGGTTGGCAGTGTAAATTGTTCAGTAACGCGCCAAAAAAACCCCACAAATTACTGCTAGAAAATAACAAATATCCTTAAACCACAGGATGAAATGTGTCCAAATAGAAAAACAAAGTTGTGCTAGTAGCACTCAGTACTTGAATATGGTTGAAATTACAAGAAAACTTGACTTGACTAGTGCTCTTGGCCCACTAGCGTCCCAAAGTTGCCTTTCTCTCAAAAAGCCTAGGTGTTATTTTTGGCAATTCCAGTTTGAAAGAGATTAGTTCAGTTTCAAAAAAGCTTCTTTTAGTTGAGACTTATGAGAAAGGTAAAGGCCTATCTTCTTCCAAATGAATTTGAGCAAGTCATTCACATGTTTATTACGTCCTCTTTGGATTACTGTAAGTCTTTGTATTGGTGTTGACCAGACTTCTTTGATTCACTTACAGCTTGTTCGAAATGCAGTTGAAGTCTTCTGACAAGGAAGAGACAATGAGATCGTATCACACCAGTATTGGCTTATCTTCATTGGCTTCCTGTCAGCTTCAGGATCCAGTTTGAGACTGTAGGCTGTAATTTTTAAACTTGAAATGGGCTGGCATCATATTGTATTTGTCTGACTTGTTGCACCAACATGTACATATTTATCATATATATTTTTACTCATATTTGTTGGTATGTGTTTTAAAACTTTACAGCACTTCAGACATTTTGATTGTTTTAAATGTCCTATATATAAACTCTGTATTTGATTTAAGACTGTACTTGACTTATATGTCAACATTAGCATGCTATCATGCTCCAAATCACAATACCAGTATGCTGATGGTCTATCCCATTCACCATGACCATGTTAGCACTGCAATTTTTTTCTGGTAAGCACCAAATCATTAAAATCAATGGAGAAAGTAATCAATTTAGCAGATATCCATATATAAATAAATGTTGAGGATAATATGAAGTAATGCTTAGATGACTAATATTACACAATCACCAATTCATATTGCTATAATAGAAACTGTGTGTAGAAAATGTCATCGCAATCCACACAACACTTGTTTCATCAAAAGCCAATCTTGATTGAGTTGGTGAGATTCAAGCCTTGGGGATAATGAATGTCTGAACTCATTTTCTTGGCAACATAAATCATAGTTGTTGACGGTATAGATGTAAAGACTTGCTAGAAGAAGTTTTATGGGAAAATGTTGGAAACATTTGAAACAGCATGCTACACAGGAAACTGTTGAAGCTGAAAGTAAAGGGAACAATGTTGACAACATAAAACAAATAGGAGAATTGGAAGATCCTCTGCATTACTATTTTTTTCAGTCAAAGATCTTTGTTTGTACTACATGAAAAAGTGTTGGATTTTTTTTTTTATTATTATTTTTTTTTTTACAAATTATCTTGAGAGCAAACATGTTCAATGCAAGTTATAGTGCACCAACCAAAAGCCAAAAATATGGCAACAGGAGCTTTCCAGTAATAACATTTAAGACACATGTGGTCACAATTGAATCACTCAAACAGATGTTTCAAGACAAAGAAAGAAACTAAATAAAGAGGCGGAGTAAATTGTTTCATTATGTTCCCGGGAATCTTGAGTATTGTGTCGAATCATTTATTTCCTGGTAAAGTCATAAACAGTTTTTGTCAGTAAATAAAAACCTGCACATGCAGCCATACAGACAAACTTTTCTTATTTAGTGATTGAAAAGTGGTCCATTAGTCCTCTTGTTGCATTTGTTCAGTACACTTTATTGTTTCTAATTTTAAACACTAATGTACCGTTTCCTTCATCTACTGAAACTATTTCCGGCCTTCTGTGTTCTGTCAGTTAGTCCTAATGATCTGCCAGCTTATGCAGCCACACATGTGTAGAACATTTTCAGTTTCATGTTCAAAGTGCAGAGCCAAGATCCTTTTTTATTCTACTGACAAAACTGATCCACGTGGTATTTGAGAGACTTTAAAATGTGTTATCATCACAAACAAACCCCAATGCAGGTGATCTGATATTTGGTAGATTAAAAGCATCCTTTTATAGTAGATGGACAATATTGTTTTTAATGAGCTTGTTTTTTAAAGAATGCCTTACATATATTATGTTGTGATCACAACATGTGGGGATTGGGATATTTAATAGTTGAAAGAAAAATAAAACACACAAAACACCCTCCCTGATCACCTCTAACATTTTGGAACTACAATTTGTATCTATTTTCCAACAAGAAATCTGTAACTACCGCTATGATAATATAATAATAACAATAATATATGCGGAAAGTATTGCGGAAGGTTCTTTAGAAGCTTAGTTTTACAGGAGACCAATCACTTATTAATGTAAGAAGTCAATTAACAGGAAAGGGGAACATGTGCATAATCACACATGAAAACATATAACATCACAATAAAAACACTAATAAACAATAAACAATGTTCACCACCTGATGTGAAATTATTCCAAAATATATGAAAATGACTGACAACTTGTTTGAGGATCATAAATAAACCTAAAGAATAACAAACTACTAAAAAAAAAACTCGTTTAACTATTTGTTAAGTTTACAATCCCTCAATAGTGTCAACAGATCGGCCAGGGTGTATTTATTAATCAGTAAATATTATAAATATACTAAAATGGAGGATCAGTTAAAGCTTTTGATAAAAAGTCAGATATTTTAGGTAACTTTTCGACCTACACTCAGTCTTAATAATAACGTAAAACAATCGTAAAAAGAAATAATAAAGCAAAACGTTTTCACCGAACTTTCAATCAATCACAGTTTTATGATCCTTTTAGATGTTTACAACTTCACAACAAAGGATTTAAGTCATATTGCTGATCTCGTTTTTGGGGGGGGTTTCTCCAACATTTAGACCTACAATAACACCAGTAGCCAAGTCAAGTGGATTAATGGATTAGCTTGATAATTATTATTAAATCAGACACTGAGAACTGAGCTCTGCCGTAATACATGACGTGAAGTTTTATAATTTGTCTGATTATTTAAGTACTTAACCTGCTGAAAAGCTGTACAGAATAAATACAGCCAATACAGAAGCAAGTGGACCACAAGATGCTACACAGGGGAGACCACCAACACTACAGACTCCCAGAAACTCCCAAAAATTGGCCTTTAAGACCTTTAATGAAGAACAGACCACCAGGCTAGTTTCCTAATCTTTTCTGGGATAAAACTTAGAGAGGTTAGGTTTACTCACTGAGGATGATGTCGATGGCGAGAGGAGGCTTTTGCAAGCACCTTGGGTCCATAGTTGGGTTGGATCCATTACTCATTCTGGCTGGCTGCTGTCGGTGGATTTCTACAAATTAAATGCTCTTTTTAAAGTCCCTTGTGCCTACAATAAATGCGCTCGGTGCGTAAAGGTCGGTGTCCGCGCTGACTGTCCTCTCTAGTTCTAAAGGGACGTCCTGAAAGTTTCCGCAGAGGGATATCTGCCTGCAGGGTACCCCAAACACTCTTGCAAACACTTGTTGACCCGCCCTCTTTCCTCTGTCAGAGATCGGTGATTGTTTGGCGATTCACCGCAGGCTGGGTAAATGACGTAAAAACGTGCTTTGGGGGGATGTCATGCATTCGTTTTTCTAAGAGGGGAGGAGAAATGGGCTAAAAGGATCTGAAACTTGCTGCCCTTCCTCAATTAACCATGACTGTCTGTGTTTTTTTTTTTTTTTTTGGTTTTGTTTTTACGACATTTTAATGCAGCATTAGAAATGTTGGAAAACGACCAGGTGTGCTTAAAATATTATAATAGGCTATCGGATGTTAATTTTGCATGTTTATTTCGTTAGGTTTTGCTTTTCTGTGGTTTGGCTTTCTGCAACTCTGGAGAGTTTTCTTTTTGTTAGTGTATGGGAGAGATAACTTATTTTGTATTTGCTCAATCAAGTCTTTATTCAGGTACTGCTAAGTTTTTATCACTGAGGCAGCTTCAAGGTCCTCCATTTCTTCATATTCCCAAGACTTTCTAAATGTATTGGGCATATAGAAAATGTATCCTGGATTAATTTGAATATCTTGTAAAATCAGAATTTGAGAGGACTCAGTAGCCTAATACAAATTAGTCATTTGAAATTAGGCTACTATATCTTTGTCTTCGCCTTGCTTAAATCTTTAAATGTCACTGATTTGCTTCTGTTACATTGATAAGATGGAGGAGGGGAACACTAACAGCCTTAGGTGTGTTCTGTGTGTGTCTGTGTGCGTTTAAAGAGGGGGCATTTCTTAGAGCCTGTAGACAGCACATACACTCACATCACATGCCCCCCTGTTCCCATAGCAACATGTGCAGGCGTATTGTCATGTGAGGCATTTATTGAGTATCTTTTTGCCCCCTTGGCTCAATTTGAATAATTCCCCACAACACTTGGCCAGACTATAGAGATACTAATAATCTCTCAGCTAAAGCTGCTGGTATACTGTATATAGCTAGGATGCACTTGGTAGGCTACAATTTTTCTAACAAATATGTCATCCTAATCAGGTATTTAAAACTTCAGAACTTGTTTTGTAGGCCTTAACTTGCTGCAGGAGCTTGGGATTGAACCCTCGACCGTTGACATCGGCTGACAGACGACGACTCTACCAACTGAGCCAAAGCCCCCAATTATGTTACAAAAGAGCAGGTTAAAGACCTACTCTTTGTTACATTATGTTACAATAGAGCAGGTTAAAGACCTACTCTTTGTTACATTATGTTACAATAGAGCAGGTTAAAGACCTACTCTTTGTTACATTATGTTACAATAGAGCAGGTTAAAGACCTACTCTTTGTTACATTATGTTACAATAGAGCAGGTTAAAGACCTTACTCTTTTTTACATTATGTTACAATAGAGCAGGTTAAAGACCTTACTCTTTTTTACATTATGTTACAATAGAGCAGGTTAAAGACCTTACTCTTTTTTACATTATGTTAAAATAGAGCAGGTTAAAGACCTACTCTTTGTTACATTATGTTACAATAGAGCAGGTTAAAGACCTACTCTTTGTTACATTATGTTACAATAGAGCAGGTTAAAGACATTACTCTTTTTTACATTATGTTACAATAGAGCAGGTTAAAGACCTTACTCTTTTTTACATTATGTTACAATAGAGCAGGTTAAAGACATTACTCTTTGTTACATTATGTTACAATAGAGCAGGTTAAAGACATTACTCTTTGTTACATTATGTTACAATAGAGCAGGTTAAAGACATTACTCTTTGTTACATTATGTTACAATAGAGCAGGTTAAAGACCTACTCTTTGTTACATTATGTTAAAATAGAGCAGGTTAAAGACATTACTCTTTTTTACATTATGTTAAAATAGAGCAGGTTAAAGACATTACTCTTTGTTACATTATGTTACAATAGAGCAGGTTAAAGACCTACTCTTTGTTACATTATGTTACAATAGAGCAGGTTAAAGACCTACTCTTTTTTACATTATGTTACAATAGAGCAGGTTAAAGACATTACTCTTTTTTACATTATGTTACAATAGAGCAGGTTAAAGACCTTACTCTTTTTTACATTATGTTAAAATAGAGCAGGTTAAAGACATTACTCTTTGTTACATTATGTTACAATAGAGCAGGTTAAAGACCTTACTCTTTTTTACATTATGTTAAAATAGAGCAGGTTAAAGACCTTACTCTTTTTTACATTATGTTACAATAGAGCAGGTTAAAGACCTTACTCTTTTTTACATTATGTTACAATAGAGCAGGTTAAAGACCTTACTCTTTTTTACATTATGTTACAATAGAGCAGGTTAAAGACCTACTCTTTGTTACATTATGTTACAATAGAGCAGGTTAAAGACCTACTCTTTGTTACATTATGTTACAATAGAGCAGGTTAAAGACCTACTCTTTGTTACATTATGTTACAATAGAGCAGGTTAAAGACCTACTCTTTGTTACATTATGTTACAATAGAGCAGGTTAAAGACCTACTCTTTGTTACATTATGTTACAATAGAGCAGGTTAAAGACCTACTCTTTGTTACATTATGTTACAATAGAGCAGGTTAAAGACCTACTCTTTTTTACATTATGTTACAATAGAGCAGGTTAAAGACCTACTCTTTGTTACATTATGTTACAATAGAGCAGGTTAAAGACCTTACTCTTTGTTACATTATGTTACATGTTAAACTGGGTAAACTGATCACTAGTGAAGCAAGCGCCCCATTACTATATCTCTGCTGTCCTTTAGGCTCTAAGCGATGAAAACATGTTACAATTAAAGCAATAAGTGCTTTAATGGTTAAGTATGTGAAATATATTCACTTCAAGAGGAGTGTCCTCTAAAGCCTACAAACAGTAGAGGAAAGGACATTACAAAGTGTTTTTTTTAGCTTGGACTTACAGATGACAGCAGGTAAAATACTTTACTCTTTGTTACATTATGTTACAATAGAGCAGGTTATTATTATTATTATTATTATTATTATGTTATATTTTCTACAAAGACCCAATGTAAATCCATCATGAGCACAGGACTAAACAACATTTAGAAAAGTGTGTGTTCAGTAAAACCATAGCTTCGGGAGGTTAAAATAACTTGTCGGCACTTGGTGTTTATTTGCTTTCTCTATCCTTGATCTGCATGTGCTGACACATTAAGGGAGTGATTACCAGGGAAAGACAAGTTTTTACAAACATTATCAGTACAGTATTGCTCAAATGGAGGTAAGACTTGGACACTAACTCAGTGTCGATGTGTTCACCTTTTTTTCGAAATGCACAGTGATGCACGTCTGAATCAAGTCTGAGCAACTTTCTTTGCTGCTGGTTCTGACTGCGTCACGGCACACCTTAGTGGATGTGTCTATGAAACGATTTGTCCAGACTGGCCTGAAGTAATGAAATCACTGGAAAAGCTAGAAGAATAGGCTAGTCATTGTGATTGTAAGAAACAGTACAGATTTAAGAGGACCTGTGGATTCCCCCTTGAAAAAGAATCCATATTTTGTTCCAGTTTATGACACACAGACAGACATTGGGGATGATGTCACCTTAGGAAACATCATACAGAGTGAATCAGGGAACATTTGTCATTCACTTGTATAAGACAGACATTCTGATTAAAGTCAAATTTAGATGAACCAGTCCTCCCCCCCAAAACAAATGTCAACTGATTGCATTGATGATACTGCCAAGGGAAACAATGTTAGTCCCTTTTAATGGTTAAACCATCCAGAGGATTTTTTTTTGTGAAACCGTGGCTGCTTTGGCCTTGCAGAGGTTACAGTCACTGTTTACTCCACGTAACCAAATAACACCCAGGTCATTAACTTTGGAGCTTTTATCTCACATGAACATGGACAAACCCCTCAGAAATGCACATGCATTAACAACTCCATCAATTCAACATCTGATTTGCATTTTCTCAATTATAACTGCTGATTTATTTAAGATAAAGATAAACCATCTTTGTTTATCTGAAGGAGTTGTTTAATAATAATATGTAGAGTTATTTAACACAAAAAATACAGATAGTGTCCGACAACAGGACCTTTTATATTCCATTCCATCAAATGCAGTATTATTTGTCTTGGCATTCAAAAATACAGCGAATGCTGAGTCATGATATCATCACCTTAACCAGTGTGTTGTACAGATCTGCACAACAGCTGGGTTTCACAGAGGGCCTGTTCTGTCTCAATAGGGCTAAATATACAATATACAGCCATATGGGTAGAAATTTAAAGCGACAAGGGAACGATTTGAGCGGGTGAGGAGGGGTCGAAACGCTCATCAACAGAAGTCAAGGGCCTGAGTGTCAGAAAGATAGTAGAGGTCAAAGTTCATCTGGGTACCTACATCTCTATCCAAAACGTTTGTTGACTGCCTTCAAATACTGAGAGTATGAAGCAATTTCCCTTTAAAAAGTTTGTGTCCAAGCTTATCACACAGCAGTGTTTATTTATTGAAATGTGTGTTTCACTGACAGCTTTGCTATACACATCTGTCTTTTCAGCTTCCATGCTGTGTTTGCATTGTTACATAACCTGCGTCAAATTCAGTCCAGGAATAGCAATCACAGATGCTACATTACAGTAAGTATCCTTTATGCACAAATTGACGTAAGGCAACGTTTTACATATAGCACAAAAGTTCCCCTTACTCATTCTCCCTTAATATAAAAGGCCCCAAAAAGTAACTTAAAAAAAAAAAACATTATACAGGATTTTAATAGGCTACTGCAGCATGGGTCCAAACAAATGATGGCATTTTCATGCAGAAATGGGAGCTGTGTGAAGTCTGATAATCTGACTCAAGTGATGTAATCATTCTTTGACAATTAAAGAGATGGATGTGGTGGAGTTATTAAGGAGTTAGCGTACAAGACCTTTGTAGCCCACTCATACTGTGTTAGGGGCTCAAGGCTACGTGGGCCATTATTAACATGACAGCAAAATCTGTGGGGATGCAATGTGGGTAATGTAGGCACACAAGAGAAAAACATGTCTGAAGGTGATTTTTTTTTTTTTGGTTCTACTTCATCAATATGACGTTTTTCTTTGCTGTAGTCTGATTATATTGAAAGAGTTATTAATCAGTTGAATTATTATGGACTTCATAAAAAAATAGGGTTTTTTTTGGAGTTTAAAAAAACATTTATTGTTATTCATGTTAATTCTGTGGAGGCATGTACTTCATTCACAAAATAGGAACAGTAAAATTAATCAGACAAGAAAAATATATGTAGTGTCTTCTTCTTACATTATCAATATATATACACACATTGTAAAATAGGACATTGTAACAAAAAGGAACCAAAAGGTATAAGCAAGTCGTGATAGGCTACGTCTGCAGTGTGTGAATACAGACGGAAAACGTTTTTTTTTTCTCAGTCTAAAGAAAATTAACTGAAATTAGGCTGAAACTCCTTCCTCGGTTTTTCACAGGAGTTTTTATGGCTTCATTTAGAAAGTTGAGACAGACCAGAGTAAAGCTGATTTTAAAACATGATGCACCTAGCAATACTTGAGAAACTTTCAATGTCTGTTGCAACACTGTCCTCCCAGTTACCATGGTAAAACACACTTACAGAAGTTAGGCGCCATGCTTTTGAGCATTAGTCAGACGTTATATATGTACACGGATATGTAAAAATCTCTGCACAGAAGCATTTCTGCCAAGACGACAATATTACAAAAGAACACTCGATTAAGCATTACAAAATACACACGCGCACTTTAGTCTCGAGGCCAAACAGCCCAGAGAGAATATAGGCAATTTGTAAAACAAAGACAACAGGTCCAATGTTTCAGAATCAGTGGCCATAAGAGGAAGGAACCAAACTCCTTACAGATGACAAAGTATATATTTGTCTTTTTCATTTACAAAAATGCTTAAGAGTGAGTTTAAGAGAAGATATTCACATGATAGGAACACAATCTTGGCTTGGATTATGTTCTCAGACTGTTATATATCTGTTAATTAGAATTCATGTGATTGGGATTCTTGGCCCACGAATAGCGTTATCCATACAATAAACATCCTCCAATCACTGCTTGGTTAAGAGTAATTAGAAAAACACTTAGGCTCAAAAAGGTCAAACGTGATTGGGAGGATGAAACGTAAACAGAAAGTCTGAAGAGTCAGCTATTTTTTTTTTTTAAATCTCTGTCATGATCAGATACCCTCACTGTTTTATCTGAGGTACAACCAGCACAAGAGTCATTACCAATAAAAACATCGTACAACACCACAAACCCACTCTACAAGAGAGACACAGCTGTAAACTGGTACTTCCACTGGTACCACACCAGAGGCTGGTGGAGTATAGTTAGTAGGAGGCTCAATCAGGCAACAGTCAGGGATGTGACCAGATACAGACATCAGGAATTTGCTGCCTCCAATGGTCTGGAAAGTTGCATATAAATAACAAAATTCCTTGGAAAAGCATTCCTGAATAAATGTTATTTGGTTATACAGACAAAAAAAAATACTCCATTCACATACCGTGATTACATTAGTACTGAAATCACTTCACTGCAATTCTAAAAAAATGCTCCTGTTACTGGGTTTATCAGACCTGCTGCCTCACAGTCACATCCCAGATGTTCAACTCTGACAACACTGTTTTTTTTTCTTTTTCCGTTAGGTCTACCACAAGCTCCGTACACAGGACAAGATCACAACACTGAGCAGACTCCCAGATGCATACAGAGCAGACACAGTTAACAGAAGCTACTCTACACCTCTAATTTCACAGCAGATCAGATGGCTTCAATTCACTTTCATTTTAAATTAAACATGAGGGATTCAGAAGAAAATATTGTAGACTATGTGTCAATATTTAAAAAATTATTTAATTCTGAAGGAAATGAACTTGAAGATTAAACTGAAAGTGAACTGAACTGAGCCACATGACGGTCAGAAAAATCAGGGCAGATGAGGTCGCCACCTGCTGGCCAAACACTGCTAATGCAACGACATCATGGCCATCAGCAGGCAGGAGGGACAGGTGTAACTTGTATAAAATATTGTGCCACAAAGACTAGAATTTGGTTATGATGACACTGGCCTGTGAAGATAAAGCTACGATGTTGTAAACACTTCAGGTTCTGAGCCCTTATTTGGCAATGAGTGTTGTCTTAATAAAGGTTGAAGCGCTGAGCTGTAGAAAAAACAGGATGCGGACACTGTGGGCACAGAATCACAGACGTAACTGACACCGAGATAACAGGTAGTGTCGGATGCTGCACATTGCACTGTGTGAAATACATCTCTCAGGTAAATGTCTCCATGTTTAAGCAGCATCTCTGAACACAAGAGAACATAAACATAAAGCTGATTTGTTTGTTAGTTCTGAAGAACATAAAATAACACAGCCACTTCAACTGTTAACACATTCACGCCCACAAAGAAAAACGCCCTAAATCACATGCTCATCCAACATCTGTTACATCTGCAATACATTTGGACATGATTTTAAAAAAAAGAAAAGAAGAAGAAGCAGCACGTTGTTTGATGGACATTGATAATCGACAAAGTGCAAATGTGCCATCTTGTGCTCTGATATCCAAAAACGTCCCGAACCCAGCTACAGTCTTCCCTGCGGTAGAGTCCTCTGTAGAGTCCACGTTCTGACGGGGAACATCCATCTCAAAAAACGTTGCCGACCGGGGATATGCTCCAACATTATGAGTTAAAAACAAAAGACCAAAAAAGTCACGCAGGTAGTAGACCAAGCCGTTTTCTCAGGATGTTCTGCCTTTCTTTTTGAAAATATGAGAATAATATTCAAAACAAACAAACAAAAATGCTCCAGCTTGTCCCCCACTCTTCACTGCAGCTGTGTGCCGAGAAAATTATGCTTTTGGCACATTAAACACCAAAAAGAGATCATATTCCTCCAGGATTCTTCAATATTCTAATCAGCAATAAACGCTCCAGCTTTGTGAAAAAAAGGTAACACAAGAAAATATGTTTATAATTAAGTGTTAGCGTGTGTGTGTGTGTGTGTGTGTGTGTGTGTGTGTGTGTGTGTGTGTGTGTGTGTGTGTGTGTGTGTGTGTGTGTGTGTGAGGGGGAACCAGCCTTTATCACATGTCCTGTGGGGGTAGGTAGGTGTGAGGTTTGCTAATGATACTGCATGCGAAAAAATGCCAACACCACGGATGGGAAATGCATTTCCATAGTTACTCTGAAGGGTCTGACTGTTGCCATGGGGACACACTAAACTGTTGCGTTTCTTAAGGCATCGTATTAGACGTCAGGAGTTTCTCCTGCAGCAGAGAGGTGAAAAAAAAAACCGAGTGATTAGACACACTGTTCGTCACACTGACCATTTACACAATTATGTAATGAAACCACACACACGCACACGCACACGCACACGCACACAGGTTTTATTTTCACCTGGTTAAGACTCGCTCTCCATGGAGATTGTGATGGTTCCACTTTCAGCTGTGAACAAAATGCAATTAAAGTCAGAGATAGAAAACAGCAAGTAAAGCTCCAGAAGGCAACAACACTTCATGAAAATGTGGTTAGAATAAGACATTTTCATCATTGCATGATGTCAGTGACAATATTAAACTGAAACGGGAATGCGTGTCTGATCCATGTTAAACCACTTCCAGGATGAAATCCAAAAAACTAACAGGCTTAGGCTTGACAGTAATAGCCAAACACAGTGACTTTTTACAAACTAGCATCATTCCACTTCTTTGTAACTTCTGTCACGGCTTGTGGTAAATTTCCTTTGCCTCGTATGAATAGACTGCAAAATAAGTCAAAAAGAAAAAAAGGAGAGAAAAGCCCTGAAGGGTCAACGCTGGCATTTTTTTTTTTAAAGATGGGGACACCTGCGAGAGTGTAAGGCGCAGGAAAGCCATGCAGAAGTTACCCCATTCCTTCTTGACAGGTAACAGTAGCTCTAATGCTAACAGCTAGGCACTAGGCTACAACATCTAGTGGTACAAGAGCAGTAAACAGCTAAAATCTCTCTCTCACCTGATTTGAGGGTGTTGTTAGCCAGATGGTCTTCGACATTGTTGGCATGCTGGTCGTTGCTCAGGAGGCGGTTCTGTGAGTCACTGAGGGGGCTCTCTGGAACTTCAGCAGCACTGAAAAGCCCAATTAAATAAACAATAAAAATTGATAGAAAAGAAACCCCCTCCACTTGAATAGCCCAATGGGATGTGCATCAACAACTTCTTCCAAATCATAAAACTTTTTCAGGGCCTTGTGTCTAATAAAGTTGTTTCACCTTTTATCAGGCTCAGGGTGCAGGGTGACTGTGGCTTGCTCTACATCAGCGTTGACCAGCCGTGCAGGAAACGTGAGACCGTCTCCCTGACTGTAGTGGACATGAGGACAGGAGGAAGTCAAGATTATGTGCAGTTAGCCTGTAGGGCAACACACTGGAACAACAATAAAGTTAACCTGATATTTAAAAAGGAAGAGGAGATTTGCTTTTTTCCCTTTAGGTATCAGTCAAGCTTTACCTGCAGGATGCACAGACCGGAAACATAATCGATTCATAGCGTGAACGAGCTATATGTGACAACACCTGAACTCCCCTCCAATAGTTAGAGAAATAGTCGATTGAAAAGGTCTCGAGTCCACCAGCTTTTCATAGGCCCATGTCTTTTGTCTGTTAGCGGCTGAGCTTTAAGGAAACTGGTTTTGTGGGTAACATAAGCGTGTGATTAGTCTGGCAGGTTTTTTTTGGGAAGTGAATCTCCCCTATGTGTGAGTTAAATAAGGTTTGAAGGTTACAAAAGTCAGCAAAAAGTGTCCAGATGACATCCGGTTCAAGTAAAGCGGGTGTATATCAACTGAGTGCGTACTCCTAATTGTTTCATCACATATCTGAAAACCACAACTAGGAGCAAGGCTAGTCTGTGGAGGAATAATGTTAGACTAAGACTAGATAAATACACAAAATGCCCTTTGCAAACAGCTTGATCTGTGAGTGTGCTTTTGAAATGTATTATTGAAGAGTTTCATACTGTGGTATTCTATCAGTCGTAAACAGAGTTAAATACCGTATTGGTCCGAATATAAGACGGCCTTTTTCCCCATCGAAATAGGTCCGAAAAAGTCGGGTCGTCTTATATTCGGGGTCTAGTATTCAGAGCGCAGCTCTAATTGTTCGCCTGTCCCTTTAAATGTCAATACACATGACGCGCTCTGAGAGGAGCAGGGGAGCGATGACGGTGAGAGCAAACACAGCGGGGCGGAGGACGTGTGAGGAATAGGAGACATCGGAGGAGAAGTTTGGCGAGCTTTAGTTTAGTTAAAGATGTGGCCTGTATTTTCTCTGTTATTTAAAAATGTTGATAATATTGCTTGATTTTAATTTTGAATCATACTGTACATATTTTGACCTTGTGAAAAACTTTGTTTTGAAAAGTGCCGTAGCATATAACGATAAAGAGGCCTACGTTTATTATTGTTATCATTATTACCACAACAGGTGTTTAATTCAAAGTGTTTTTAAGATTGTTATTTTCAAATAAAATGAAGTTCTTTAAAAAAAAGTTCTTTATAAAAACAAGATCTGGTCTGCAAATCTTTTTTTCTAAATGTGAGTGTTGAAAAACGGGGGTCGTCTTATAATCAGGGTTGTCTTATATTCGGACCAATACGGTATTCTAAATGATACAAATGATTTTCAGCCCTGGAGCTCAAGTTTTTTAAATAATCAAATTACCAGTAATATCTCATAAGTGCTTTGATAATATGACTTATTATGAAGAAAATCTTAAGTAGAAAGCAGGCAGCTGTACTCTCTTTCCTCTTATCTTGGATTCTACATTATTCCCTTTTACCTGGTAAAGAGTGGCAGCAGCCAGTACTTCTTCTGGTCTCCAAACACCTGAGCGATATTCTTCCGGAAACCCAGAGAGAAGCCATTCTTATCAGATCCTGTCCTAAATACAGGTGCTCTAAAAGCCTCTGCAGGTCGGGAGCAAGATGGAAGAACAAGATCAGAGGTCGTTAAACCACAAGTTCTACATCATCAAAAGATTTGAAAACTGTTTAAAACACGTGTTAACAAAAGTCAAAATCAGTTCCTGAAGAAGAGACATGTTTTTGGACTGGTTCTCAGACAGAAACATATTTTGAATAAGTGTGTGTTTGTTACCTATAGTGGACCTGTTCTTTCCTACAAGCCACAGGTGGTAGCTGAAGAGGGACAAAATACTGATGCAGAACATGGCCGCCACAAAAAAGAGAAACAAGACATGGAATTTGGCGTGAGTGTCTGGCAGCTCATTCTGGGGAAGAGACGGGAGAAGAGGAGAGCGAGACAGGAATCATTAACAAATCCACATCGCGGGCGTTTATGGAAAGAAGGAGAGAAAGTTCAAACCGAGGGGAAGAGGCAGTCAGAGAGGAATGAGAAGAGACAGGTGAACCACGTCACTGCACGCACATCACTACAGAAACCATGGCAATGATGGTGAGGTACGGCAACACTAAAGGCTTTGGAGGACAGCTGGTTACCTTTGGGCAGTTCTCTGCCGATTTCCTCCGGCAAAGCTTTAGTACAAACAGAAACGAGACTGGTTAGCAACACCGGGGGAGAGTAAAAAGGTGGGAGGGGGAGGAAGCACTTGGAAAAGAGCAGGCAAATAAGAGTCAAGACCAAGTCTGGTGAAAGGAGGG